>NC_079223.1:41009473-41070758 GCF_029633865.1 Lampris incognitus | reverse complement strand
CACACCCGACACTTTCATCCGGCCCACATACCGTGTGGAATGATGGCACATGGGCGGTCCGCTCCTGTTTGCCAGATCTGGGCCAGAACCAAGCCAGAGCAATGCCGCATGTGCCACATATTTGCCAAAGGTGGCCCATATTTGTGTTGTGGTATTTGGGCCATATTCACCATTTACCACACGGGCCACTTCAGGGTCACATCCAGATTACATGTTGCCGAGAGCAACGCGTCTTTGCCAAAAAAGGACCCACATATGATTTGGCATATTTGGGCCATATTTGCTATTACACATGTGGGCCACTTCAGGCTCACATCCATTTTGTCAGGGCCAGAAGAAGGCCACCAGTGCCACATCATTGCCTGAGGTGGCCCACATCTGGGTGCTATCTGGGGAGAGAGAGAATAAACATGGATAAGGGAGAACAACACAACGGCAGGACAAAGTGCTAACACAGTTCATCAATATATCTTCTGGTGGTGGATTTATCTCCAACCCTTGCTTCTGCTTCCAAAATGCTTTTAAACCAGTTGCTCAAGTTTACTGCAGCCTATTTTTCCCCCCGTGTGGTGTGCCGAGACGAGGTGGACCCGCTTACTCATCTCACCAGTCATTAATGTCAGTCAGCAGAAGATGAATCCATGGGCGCCAAATTAAACAAGTCTCCCAACTTTCTGGCAAGGCGCGTATCTAAAGGGCCAGTACAATCCGGTCGTTTCTGAAGCGCTCTGACATCAGTATCCTTTGTGAGTCCCTTGACCTCGTCTGCTGGCCACGTAACCCGTGACTGTTTTCATTTTGTCAGCGATCCGAGTGAGATCTGGCAGCTGCTGGGCTGCGTCCACTTCACCTCGCTGAATCATGATGTATGATGTTTATTTAGCCATGAAATCCCCTCCAGAGACGGGATGCTCGCTGCTCGCTCCAATTAAGAGCACCCAGATACAAACACACACGCACACACACACACACACACACACACAGCCGCACTCAGATAGGCAAACGTACACACACGGGCTCACACGCACACTCGCTTTAACGCACATGATATACGTTATTGCTGAAAGCTAGGAAAGAAGGAGATGCTCTCGGACAGGGCGAGCTTCAGGTCTCCAGTCTGCAAACATCGGCTTGAGCGTAGTCAGATGAGACACACGTCCTCCTCCATACTCTTCATTTTGAAACCAAATGGAGATTTATTGATCAAAATCTTTTCATATTTCAACTTGAATAATAATCCCTGCTGACTCCACATTTAATTGTGTGGGAACGCACTTTTTTCCCTTTTTTACTGACTGAAAGAGCACAGCAGCCATGGCACAAGTAGAGACAGTGGCTTGGTTTTCTACTGTCCAGCAAGTGAATGCTTTTGTACACCAACATGTGCCCATCTGATCGACAAACACACAAATACACACACACACACACACACACACACACACCATCGGTGGTCACTTGTGGTCGAGGTCGAGTATGACCGTCCTCCCTCTGGGTCCTCAGGTGGGCATAGAGGCCGATCCTGCAGCCGCATAATGGGAGGACACCTGCGCGTGACAGCTTTTTACATGGAGAGGCTGATGTGCCAGCAGCCACCACATGGTCCTTGGCAGGGGGTGGCCAGAGTCCAGTGGCATGGAGAACCAAGACGATTGGGGACCACCCTCTGTTGCAGCCTTCATCCGCCTTCACTGCCGTTGTCACCTGGAGACATCGTCCACCTCAGATAGCAAAATTGCTGTGGCCCGGACCCGTCACCCGTCACCAGTCCCACACCCGACACTTTCATCCGGCCCACATACCGTGTGGAATGACGGCACTTGGGCGGTCCGCTCCTGTTTGCCAGATCTGGACCAGAACCAAGCCAGAGCAATGCCGCATGTGCCACATATTTGCCAAAGGTGGCCCATATTTGTTTTGTAATATTTGGGCCATATTCATCATTTACCACACGGGCCACTTCAGGGTCACATCCAGATTACATGTTGCCGAGAGCACCGCATCTTTGCCAAAAAAGGCCCACATTTGATTTGGCTTATTTGGGCCATATTTGCTATTATACATGTGGGCCACTTCAGGCTCACATCCGTTTTGTCAGGGCCAGCAGAAGGCCATCAGTGCCGCATCATTGCCAGAAGTGGCCCACATCCAGATGGTACTGGGACCAGTTCCACCATTGAGGTCTTTGTTGGATCGCGCTTCGTTTGGAACCTCCCCTTGACCTAGCCACCTTGGGTGACCCCACCAGGAGCCAAGCTCCAGACGGCATAGCTGTTGGGATCAGGAATCAGGAACACTTTCATTTCATGGACTTGCGTCATGAAATGAAACAAAATATTGTTTCCCCCATCCCACAGCAGTGCAATACAAAGACAAAAACACATATCTAAAAACTAACTAACTAACACATATATCAAACTATAAAAAAAAAAATCACTGTCCGAGAGAATGAACGCCAGGCTGACTGTTGGAACTGCCGGTCTGCATTGGCTAGCAGTTAGCTTAGCCTGCCCCGCTTCCGCATCCTGTCAGACAAACCTCGGTGTCTCCTCTTTGGGCACAGCTCCGGTCAGGGCCGTGGTCCTTGGGCCTACAGGACGCAGCAGACCAGCCCCCCCCCCCAGCCGATCCAATGCTAGCTCTCCCAGCCAGACACCTTCGACACACCTCCCCACACGATGACACCAAAAACAGTCAACGCTAGGCAAGGCCACTGCCAGACTGCCTTCGGTGTTATCGGAAGGGCTGGTCCGCATGGGCTAGCAGTTAGCTTAGCCTGCCCCGCTTCCGCATCCTGTCAGACCACCCTTGGTGTTTCATCTTCAGGTGCAGCTCCAGGCAGGGCCGTGGTACCTGGGCCCACAGGATGAAGCAGACCAAGCTCTCCCAGCCAATCCAGCGCCAGCTCTCCCGGCCATCAAACGAAGACGTGGACAGACGTGGACAAAGACACTGCATGGAGGATACTTGGTGAGGCTGCCGCAAACTTAAGTTCACGCCGCCATCTTCCCACACTGGTACTGGGTGAGGCCGGTACAAACGTGAATTGCGTCGCCATCTTCCCACACTGGAAGCAGTGATCATTAATACATGAAAGATGGCAATCCAGGAGAACACACACACACACACACACACACACACACACACACACACACACACACACACACACACACACACAATGTCTCCCTATACTTATGGGACTTCATTCATTCCCCAGCCCTTAATCCTAACCATAACCACCATAACTACATGCCTAACCTTAACCTAATCCAATTCTAATTTAATTCTAAACGCTAACCCTAAAATTACCCTTTTCCTCATGGGGACTCATAAAATATCCCCACAAGGTATGTGGTTTCAGGTTTTTCTTCCTTGTACACACACACACACACACACACACACACACACACGGATGAATGAATCCAATAAGCGGTACCTTCTGAAGATGAACTTATCATTGAGGTTGAGAGCCACAATCTTTGAGGGGTGTCTTCTACCTGGGCAGAATGACCAGCTAGCTGCTCCCTGTTATTTAGTGGTCTCTTATCTGCCACTCTAGACCTCGCAGAGTCAAGCCAGGATGGCTGACATGGCCGACATCTACTACACACTGGAAAAGAAAAATGCCTATCTCGTCTGTGAACTCTGTCGAGGTACCCTATCTTCAAGAGTAAAGCCGAGCGAGGGCATTTCACGGTGCCACTCGTGTTTCCAGTGCAAATTCAGAGGCAATTGTAGACTTCCTTCTTTCTTTTTTTCACTTGTTTCATGAAATTACGATTGAAAGACTGAATATCAAATTACGCTGCTTGACAAGGTTGTTTCGTTTTGCAGCATTGTGGATATGACGTGCCATCACGGAGCAACAGAGGAAGCGAGAAACTGCGTGTTCACATTCACGAGAAGGCTTAAGAGACGGAAGCTGAAGACAGAGCTCTAAAGGCACGTGCATGGAAGAGATCCTTTATCACTGTGGACAGCATCAGGGCCAAGAACCATAGTCAATGCATACTATATAAGTTTTATTAGATGTGTGAAAAACAGCTGATATGGCAGTCCTCTCCATGTTGACTGGGGAGCGGTGTTTCATGCACAATATTTGGCCGCTGACTGAGCCAAGGACAAACTCTTTAGGTATGCAGAGTAGACTCGAAGGAACCAGCCGCTTCCTACCGTGGACTGGAATCATCCAGCACTCCAGGATCTCATGTATATTCATCGGCGCTTGTGAGAGGAGCATATTTGAATCAGCTCCAAATATTAGAAAGAACAGGGTTTCAACAGAGCATTTACAAATACGAGCATATGCAGCAGCTCTGGGAGGAGGCCTGGAGTGTGCTACTGAATTTCAATGAGGAACAGGCGCAAGAGACTGAAATCAGATGTCTCTCAGAGATAGAGCTGAACCTCATTTATCTGAACAATTTGGGTCAGAGGTATCTCAGAAATACAGTAGTTCCCCGTTTATGGAGTTGTCTCGCCCCCCCCTCCCCCATATTATACTTGGCCAATTACCCCACTCTTCCCAGCCATCCTGGTTGCTGCTCCACCCCCTCTGCCGATCCGGGGAGGGCTGCAGACTACCACATGCCTCCTCAGATACATGTGGAGTCGCCACCCGCTTCTTTTCACCTGACAGTTTCACCAGGGGGACATAGCACATGGGAGGATCATGCTATTCCCCTTAGCCCCTCCCCGCCCCGAGCAGGCACCCCTACTGACCAGAGGAGGCGCTAGTGCAGCGACCAGGACACATGCCCACATCCGGCTTCCCACCCGCAGACACGGCCATTTGTGTCTGTAGGGATGCCCAACCAAGCCGGCGGTAACACAGGGATTCGAACCGGCAATCCCCGTGTTAATAGGCAACGGAATAGACAGCTACGCTACCCGGACGCCTGCACAGACATTTTCAATATAAAATGCTTGATTCACATCAGGACATTTTTTAAAATGTCCTCTAAGCCCACTGATGAGTTTAAATACTTGGGGTCAGCTGTTGAAGTAGTAGGGAGTGCAGAAAGGTGAAGAAGGAGGGGAGGCAGGGTGGAGTGGGTGGAGAAGAGTGATTTGTGACAGAAGGCTACCAGTAAGAGTTAAAGGGAAGGTTTTCAAGATGGCTGTCAGACCAGCTATGTTATATGGTTTGGAGACAGTGGCACTGACGAAAAGACAGGAGGTGGAGCTGGAGGTGGCAGATTTGAAGATGCTGAGATTTTCACTGGGAGTGATGAAGAAGGACAGGATTAGGAACGAGTATATTAGAGGGACAGCTCAGGTTGGACAGTTTGGAGACAAAGCAAGAGAGGCAAGCTTGAAATGGCTTGGACATGTGTGTAGGAGAGATGCTGGGTATATTGGGAGAAGGATGCTGAATATGGAGCTGCCAGGGAAGAGGAAAAGAGGAGGTTTATGGATGTGGTGAGGGAGGACATGCAGGTGGCTGGTGTGACCGAGGAAGATGCAGAGGACAGGAAGAGATGGAAACAGATGATCCGCTGTGGCGCCCCCTAATGGGAGCAACCGAAAGTAGTAGTAGTACTGGTAGTAGTAGTAGTAGTAGTACTTCTCTAAACCCACTGAACACCACACTGTTGACCACTTTTCCCCATAGCCACACTATATGCCTCACAGCTAGAAAGCACACGTGGTATCTATAATACTGTTTGTTGAATTGTCTATATATTAAAACCCATGTCTGTCACCACTGAGATATTATTTTGACAGGGACATATCGCTGTACATTTACTGTCCTCAGGAATTACGAGGGCACTAATTCCAATTTTGACAACCTTCATTGTTTCCTTGTTCAGGTAAGCTTTCCACACCGCAAACTGGATTAACAACGCAGTTGGTAAACATGCACATGCCTGCCATTTATTTTATTTAAAGATGCATTTCCTGAATTGCAGAGGGGCATCGCTGTAGCTCAGTGGTTGGCACTGTAGTCTGACTGAAAGAGGATGCTGGGTTGGATCCTTGCCTTTCTGTGTGGGATCAGACTGGGCAATAGTTCAACATTATCGTTTATCCTCTTTCATTGGTGTTGTATCGGGATAAAATTTGAATACTGTCATATTGAGATACCCAATTTTGATATCTGAGCTGATGATAACTAGAATCTGCTGCCCAGCATTTCTCGCAAAATGAGCTCTGAAATATTAAGAGAGCGTTATTTTAAAACTAGATTTAGGTTGATTTTATATTGTACCCAGCGGTTCAGTGTGATGAACTTCAGTTGGATTCTTAAAACATGGCATTTTTTTTTGCTTTTGTAAGCCAAAATTGTGATTATATATTGGAATCGTGGAAAATTCCCTATGATTATCGTGCTAATGATATTTCCATATTGCCCAGCACTACGTCTGTGTTCTCCTTGTGTTTGTGTGGGTTTCCAGGCAAAGCCTAAATACATTCATATTAGCTAAAGCAAAGGCCTAAAGATACCTATGATACTGTATATAGATAGGTATGTGCATGTGCGGGCCTTGTAATAGACTAGCAATGAGTGCAGCTGTATCGCCTTGCTCCTGGCCCAGCACCAGTTGGAACAGCCCCCTACCCCAAATTGTATTAAACTGGTATAAAAAGAATAGCTAAATGGATTAGCCAACCAAAAATATACATGGTTTGGCATATGTCAAGATAGCGCTTACGTCCAACAGACATTTATTTACATCCAAAAATAGCTAATTTTCAAAAGGTAATATAAGCAAAAGCCTCTTTAAGTGTTTTATCTCGGTGTATATCATCATCGTGGAAAACCTGTTGTTCTTCTAAAGATTGGTGTTTTCCCTCTGATTGTGAGTTCTGTTTTTCCTTGGTGGGACAGCCGGGAAACCTGACGGGGAAATCACACGTCTGCTCTTGTGGGCTCAGCTCCACGTCTTCAATACAATGGCAGGATGTGATATCAAAGTGCAAAAAGGCTAGCCAGCCCCTAATCTGCAGCGTGGCAGTCTGGGCCGAGGCCTCCTGGCAGTCGGGGCAGCGTGGAAACCAGTCCCCAGCAAATGAATAGGTAGGGAGACCTTAGGCTCAAACACTACCAGATGGAAAGTAAATGAGGGGTCAGTGCGGTTCATCGGATTCCATTTTTAGGATGCCTTGCTACTGCGTGGGTAGTTTACTGTGTTTGCCATCAAAAGAAATCCAAAGGGCTCGAGATTGTTTGCTCTTACTTTCCTTTTTTTTTTTGCGTTCGCTTGCCCCACATCATAGCCCTGATTGGAAAGAGGCTCCAAGTGCTCCGCTAGTGTGCTCTATCGGTCAATTGGTTTCGCTATTGGAGTTGTTTGGGAGGGTCCGGGAATGCTCCGACCCCTTCTGTGACTGACCGGCACACACATTTGTCCATGTCAGCTACTTTACAGATAAACCCTATTGGCTGTCTCCTTGGAGACTCAGGACAGGCGGGAGTTACTTAAAAGGGTAAAATCAGGAAGCCTAATGCACGTGTTGTGCAGTAATGGAGTGCCCCCCCCACCCCACCCCACCCCCACTCCCCCGAAGGTAAACTTTCTCTCTTAGTGCATCACCGAATTCTCTGAGGTTCCGCCACTACCTGTCAGGTCCGGGCAACCAATCAGAACTCAGCTTTGTGCGCATGCTCTCCGGCCGGAGCCAAAGACCTGCAGAACACGGGGCCGGCCCTGCGTTGACGCCAGGGAATCGGGGTCAACATTTTTCTTGGCCGACTTCCAGTGTCATGAA
Source organism: Lampris incognitus (assembly GCF_029633865.1). Classification (NCBI taxonomy): domain Eukaryota; kingdom Metazoa; phylum Chordata; class Actinopteri; order Lampriformes; family Lampridae; genus Lampris; species Lampris incognitus. The sequence continues at coordinate 41,063,048 of NC_079223.1, read as the reverse complement.
CTATAGGGAGTGAAAGGGAATGGAATGGGATGGGGGGGGGGGTGGTGGTGGTGGGGGGGGGGGGAACAGGAAAGAAAGCTTGTATTTTTAACTCCTACGGTGCGTCATAGAGATGTATGAAACCATCTACATGAGTGCCTTGCCTCCCTCAGGGTTAATATATCATCGTTTTCCGATACGAGTCAAGACGCACGGTTTGCCCCAGATAATACTTCCATGGTATGAATACATACAAAAGTACATTTTGTACGGCTCTCGCCTTTTGTGTGTAGACGGTATAGCGATACACACTATATACAGAGAAAGAAGGAGAAAGAGAGCGAGAGCGATGAAAACAGATTCCCGTGTCTGTGTGTGTGTGTGTGTGTGTGTGTGTGTGTGTGTGTGTGTGTGTGTGTCTGTGCAGAGGGTGTTGATTCAGCTGGAGCCTCCTAAATGCCTGACAGCCAACTGACATCCTCTGTCACTAGATGCCGGTGCACAATCATGACTGAATAAGCCCAGGAAATTAGGAGAAAAGCAAGAAAAGAAGTGAAGGAGAAAACGCACACACACACACACACACACACACACACACACACACACACACACACACACACACACACACACACACACACAGGAGAGGCCAGAGTGGAGTGGGGAAAAGCCAGACGAGAGGTTTGCAGGGCCTGCAGGGGGGGGGTGTTGAGGTTCTCTGGTACTGAGCTTTATATTACATCCAACCTTTCATTCAAGACCTCCTCGGGGAACGTGTGCGAACATGAGAAATCATTTTGGGCTGTGTTAACTTTAAGCAGAGGCGGTGTGTGCGCCTAACACAGGAGCCAAGATGGTGGAACACGCTGTCCACAGTCAGGTGGACATGGCCTCTTTTTCAGACCCCGGTGCCCATCCCCAGTACAACCAGTTCTTCATGTTAAGGGATAACACTGCCGTCATGTTTTTATGGTTTTCTCATCCTCAACAAATCCTATGAAAAGAGTAAAACCCCCTCCCTCTAGTAGGTGGTGTTACACTTCGCGTCCACACAGGAGGCCATATGATCCCATTGTATTAAAAGAAACCCACCCAAAACAGGTCACGGAAGCTGCACCGTCGCCTGCAGCACTGCCGACTAAGTGTGCTTCACAGTTCCTCCTGACGCGACTTCATCAAGTGACACAGATTTCTTTCGCCCATCTGTGGGAGGTAGCCTAGTTTCTAGCAGACTTTAGCGTAAAGGTGGGGGTACCGTGCACCTCACGTCATTGCCCTGACATGCGAGGTGAAGCGACCGCTATTTTTTCGGTAGCTGGTTTCTGTCTGCTTGCCGCATCTGAAGCAGATTACTGGAACAGTCCGCTGACGTTTGAGGTCACCTTTGGAAAAAGTGGAATACACGGGTTGCTCACAACACGGGATGGCGCTGTTTATAGCTGAAGCTATGTCTCTGTAACCTGGGCGGCACGGTGGCCCAGTGGTCAGCTCTGTTGCCTCACAGCAAGAAGGTCCTGGGTTCGAACCCCAGGCCGTCCCAGGTCCTTGCTGTGTGGAGTTTGCATGTTCTCCCCGTGTCTGTGGTGGGGTTTCTCCAGGTGCTCCTGTTTCCCCCACCATCAAAAAGACATGCATGTTAGGGTTAATACTCCTCTCTGTGCCCCTGAGCAAGGCAGTGGGAAGAAGAACTGGAGTTGGCCCCCGGGCGCTGCAGCTGCCCACTGCTACTAGCTACACAGCTAGGATGGATTAAATGCAGAGAGTAGATTTCATGTACAAAATGACTAATAAAGAATATTCTATTCTATTCTATTCTATTCTATTCTATTCTATTTAATGATCTTTAAATACAGGGGGATCCTGCAGCTTCCTGCATGGGAACCAAGTGTGGCATCAGCTGGATGAGAAAGACTTGTGCGGGTGAATACAAGAGGAAATTTAGTCTTTTCATAAGAAAAAAAAAAGTAAAATTACACAACTGTTATCCTTTATTGATTGTTTTTCCATGTTTACTCAATTCAAGACTTGAATTAGGGGCAATTCTCCCGCATTAGACGAGTTTGTCTGGGAGAAATGCATCCATTTCAAACCTCCACCATTAAGTTGAAATTTTAATAGGGTGCCACGCTTCATGATTTGAGTGAAAACCAGTCGTAAAATATCCTGTAGTTGCTGTGAGGCCCTCTTTTCCCCCCATCTGAAAACTGGTGGGGACTGAAATCTTTATTGCCTCTTGACAGTTGTGTAATAATAGTAATAAATACCTTGCTAATTCATGTGTTGCACTGCATGAATGTTGTCCACAAGCCCCAGGAGGAGTACATTTGAAGGTAGAGCTCTTTATAAATATTATACAAACTATATGTTGCATGGAGAGGAATGGTGCATGTCCTACAGAAGACTTGTTTTTAGGGGCGACGTTGGCTCAGTGAATTCATTACATTGAGAATATGGGTGTGCGGTGAATTTCTTTTTTGCATTTCGAAGCCTCCTGTTCGCTGCGGCCAGCACCTCCACCACACTAGTTTGAGCCCCGCTCCATCCTTCCCATTGCATGCAGATATCTGCAACTGTGTACATGTTGTTTTAAGCTACTCAGCTGGGGTCAGGTAGGCAACGTCTGCAGCGTGAATGGGGCGCGCAAAGCACCACAGGAAATTACATGGAAGTTATCTGGAGTCGTATACTTCTCGGAAAATGACACGATGCTGGAAGTGGGAATGATGCTGATTTGGTAATCCCTTCTCATCTGGTAGTCCAAGTGAATTAAATCGCTGAGGAGAATTTACGACAACTATTTGACGCAATCTGTAGTCACTTGTAACCTTTTTCCAGATGCGGGGTTCATAAAGAGTGGAGAGACCCATAACTGCTTTTTTATTGCACCTATTCCAGTTACTCAGCTCAAAAAGGTCTTCCTGAGGGTGGCCGGGTGGTGTAGCGGTCTATTCCATTGCCTACCAACACGGGGGTCGCCGGTTCGAATCCCCGAGTTACCTCCGGCGTGGTCGGGCATCCCGGAAGACACAATTGGCCATGTCTGCGGATGGGGAGCCGGATGTGGGTATGTGTCCTGGTCACTGCACCAGCGCCTCTTCTGGTGGTTCAGGGCACCTATTTGGGGGGACTGGGGGGGACTAGCGTGATCCTCCCAGGCGCTATGTCCCCCTGGTGAAACTCCTCACTGTCAGGTGAAAAGAAGCGGCTGGCGACTCCACATGTATCGGAGGAGGCATGTGGTAGTCTGCAGAGAGGGTGGAGCAGCGACCGGGACGGCTCGGAAGAGTGGGGTAATTTGACAGGTACAATTGGGGAGAAAAAGCGGCACCCCCCCCCCAAAAAAAAGGGTCTTCCTGTATTGTTACTATAGCTGCACCCTCTGCCTCTTGTCACATGTCCCGTTCCCTTTTCTCTTTGAATCATAAAAAGTCAACTTTGCATAAACTCAACAACAAGAGCGAAACACAGCAAAACCTAAAAAAGAAACAGTCTTGCAGTCAGGAAGTCGGGCGTCGGGAGGTTCACATCAGTTCTTTAATTAAAAAAAAAAAACTTCCTAAAGTTCCTAAAAAGTTACACGTTTGCTTCTTTCCCCTCTGCAGCTGCAGCACACAGGCCTGTAGGTATGGACCTTCGCAAAGGACGAGGAGACGGTAAGAGAGCCAGGTCTGATACCCCCTCTGCTTTCCAGTGGAGGCTGATCGCGGCACGTCATAAAACCAGATGACTAAACCCTTCCCCCTCACGGACACACCGGCATGCTCGCTCATACTGAAGGAGAATAACTCGGATTTAATGAGCACAGCTGTTCAAGGCTATCTGCCTTTTGGTCCATCCGGCTGTGCATCACTGTATGACTGGTTCTGAGGCCGTGGTTTCTCTCGGCCTTGCCAGCCTCAAAACCCCTCCCCCCTCGCGGTTCACTGCAGCCTCCTGGCCTTTGCTGTGGCAGGGCCGCGGTGGAGCGTTCTGTGTGGATGCCGGGGGCCACATGGGATAAAGCAATGGTTTCGACCAATTGGAGAGCGCCCTTGAGCTCGGGGCTCGGTTCGGACGGGCAGAGCGGAGGTTCGCGGAGGTGTGTGGAGGCGTTCGGTCGGACGCAGTGTTCGGCGGGCGGCAAAGAGAGAGGGGCCCCCCACCGGCACATTTCAGACCGTAAGACAGGGGTGTCAAACTCCAGGCCTCGAGGGCCGCAGTGTCTGCAGGTATTTGTTGCAACCGTGCACTACACCACCTGATTTAACTAATTAGCTCACCTCCTGGATCAAGGAGGGGAAGGAACTAGTTTAATCAGGTGGTGTAGTGCATGGTCGCAACAAATACCTGCAGACACTGCGGCCCTCGAAGCCTGGAGTTTGACACCCCCGCCGTAAGAGAGAATGTGTCACTGAAAAAGCCCGGAGTTGCTTCACTCTTTTGGCGACGAGCCCGCTTGGGCAAAGCCGGGCTTAGCGGTCGGTTTCTGCGGTAAGCGACGTGCGCTTTGTTGATCCTCCTCCTCGCCATTCAGTTTGATGCGGAAGGAGGGGCGGGGTGGGGGTGGGGTTGGGGCGGTGGGGGGGGGGTTGGGGGGGGGGCGATGGACGTTCCCCTGTGAGAGCCGGGCTGGAGCGAGCGAGAGAGAGGAGGATGAGTGGATTTTCGATGAATTAAAGATGGTAAAAAAAGAAACCACTTACTGGGGTGCAGACTGTAGTGAGGCGGGGATGAACTTGGGGGCCTACATGCACTCGCGCGTACTCCCGGAGGAGGAGGCCAGCTTTAAGCCCCGCACTGTAGCCGCGAAGAAGACATCTCTGGAAAGAGCCAAAGCGTGTCCTTTTAATAGAGGGGAAACGTGGCGGGAAAGGGAGCGATAGAGAGGCATCTTTTGACAGGCGGATAAGTTGGTGTGAAATCTGTGCTGTGGGAAGAGCCGGGCGCTGACTCGGCGGTGACCTATCTCACCACGGAGAACAAGCAGCGGTTATGCCGCAGATAGCGCCTCAATAGACGCGGCTGTGGACGCCTCCCTCCTTAAGCCCCGCCATCGCGAGTTCGCGGCGATCGAGGGGTCAGAGTTCATGCGCAAGGCACCCGGAGGGTTTTTTTTTTTTTTTTTTTTTTTTAGAGACGCTGTGCCCGGCAATGCGCCTTTGTTGAAAACGAGTCTCGAATACGCTCCGTCAGAAGAGTGGCCATTTTCGACATGGTGAACGGTCATGTTTTAGCCTTTTATATTTCTTGTCAAACATCGCTACAAACGCAAAGGTAAATTAGCGAGACAATGAATGAAACCTCTCGGACCATCGCTTCAGGAAAATACACCATCCCCCCCCACCCCCTTTCTCATGTGACAAAATATTGTGACTTACTTCTTCATTGGGGGGGGGGGCAGCGTCCATGAGCTATTTTTAGCCCTTCCCGAGCGGAAGCGGAAGCTTCACTGCAAACGGAAGTCAGACATCGGTGCACTAGACTACATTAGAAGTAAGCAGTTTGTTGTAATTTTCTTCGTTTTTTTGCGTCATTTAATATTATCGGATATATGGCAGCATATACGTGAGCTGGTGTTGTAAACACAGCCATACTGTACTGTCTAACGTGCTCCGCATGTCTGACTTCCTGTGGCGCGTCCATAGCGAGAGCGGTACTGTGACGTCACACGGACGCTGCTCCAGCCCCTCTGCTGATCCGGGGAGGGCTGCAGACTACCACATGACTTCTCCGATTCTTTTCACCTGACAGTGAGGAGTTTCGCCAGGTGGACGTAGCACGTGGGAGGATCACGCTATTCCCCCCAGTTTCCTCTCCTCTCCTCACCCCCCGAACAGGCGCCCCGACCAACGAGAGGAAGCGTTAGTGTAGCGACCAGGACACATGCCCACATCCGGCTTCCCACCCGCAGACACGGCCAACTGTGTGTGTAGGGACGCCCGACCAAGCCGGAGGTAACGCGGGGATTCGAACCAGCGATCCCCGCGTTGGTAGGCAACGGAATAGACCGCCACGCCACCCGGACGCCCAATTTTTGTATTCACATCACATTTCATACCGGTCGTGCCTGTGTGCGTGCACTGTTACGTAACTCAGCCGAAGGTTGGATGTGCAAGCGCACGTGCGTGGTTGTGTCTGTGCATACGTGTTGGTGCAGCCATGTACAGGTCTGTGGGTGACTGTCTTGCCCTTTCCCTCCTTCATGGACTAGGCGGAATAACAGAAATGCATATGGCAGAAGGGTTCAGAGGGAGTGTACTGTAAAGGGCAGTGAAGAAGGCGAAAAAAAAACCATATTTTTATGCTGCAAAAAATACCACGAGAGAGAAGTCATTTCTTAAAGCAATCAGTCTCGAAACTGTATTTCTTTAAAATGGGTAAAAAAAATTCCAGATCAGATGAAAAGCTATGAAAAATGAAATCATCATGTTTTCATCTGAAATGAATGCAGAAACTGGCTTAATTTCCGGCCGTAATGTGATTGATAAAGAGGATTCTTCAGGGAACGTGGAAATTCATTGGAAACTATTGTGAAACTGTCTCACCGCTGGCCAACAAGTTATTAACAATAACGTGGTTGGGGGGGGGGGAGTTGTATTTTGTGACCAAACGCCTGATAAAAATTATTTGACAAGCTTGGATTTTTTTTTGCAGTGCCCCCACCCCCGCCTTGCCAGAAGCTGGTGTGATGGTGGTTCATCTGCTCGTTGGGTCCCAGTACACGTTGGCTGGATTACTGTAGCAGACTGGAATAGTTATGAGGCCAAGTTCACTGGTGCACCACAGGCCCGTATGGAGCCCATATCTCTCTGACAATATTTTGAATCAAGAAACAAAATATTTGGAAAAAAGAAACAACAAAACAAGAGGCCGCAGAATATTCTGAGCAATAAAACCCCAAACTTTCATACGTGTCAGAGTTATTGCTGGAACTTGGCAGACATGGAAAAAGCAACCTTAGCATAATGACTGAGATCATGAAATGTTGTGTGTGTGTGTGTGTGTGTGTGTGTGTGTGTGTGTGTGTGGTGTGTGTGTGTGTGTGTGTGTTAACGGAGTTATTGCATGAACTGTGTTCCATGTATCCGTCTGAAGCATATGTCGAGACTATCGTCACCCCTTGAGGATGAATATGGGACTAAGCTGTTGTTATGAATGGAAGCAGGTCTTGTCGTATATTGTTCCTTGAAAGAAATACAAAAAATAAAAGCTTTTTGGTGGGGCGTCTGGGTAGCGTAGTGGTTCATTCCATTGTCTACCGACATGAGGCTCGCTGGTTCGAATCCCCGTGTTACCTCCAGCTTGGTCAGGCGTCCCGACAGACACAATTGGCCATGTCTTTGGGTAGGAAGCCGGATGTGGGTATGTGCTCTGGTCGCTGCACTAGCGCCTCCTCTGGTCAGCTGGGGCACCTGTTCAGGGAGGAGGGGGAACTGGGGGGAATAGTGTGATCCTCCCACGCGTGGCTAGCGACTCCACATGTATCGGAGGAGGCATGTGGTAGTCTGCGGCCCTCCCCGGACCGGCAGAGGGGGTGGAGCAGCGACCGGGATGGCTCGGAAGAGTGGGGTGATTGGCCAGATGCATCCATCCATCCATTATCCAAGCCGCTTATCCCAATCAGGGTCGTGGGGATGCTGGGGCCTATCCCAGCAGTCACTGGGCGGCAGGGACACCCTGGACAGGCCGCTAAATACAACTGGGGAGAAAAAGGGGGGGGTGCTTTTTTTTGTCACCCAGGTTACAGCTCTGGTCAAAACAACCATTGCTCAATCCAGATATTTACATTTGGTTTGACAATGCAATGTTGCACTTATTCTAGCGTGGCAGGGAGGGAGCGCTTTGTGGAGCCTGTGGACGAAAACAAATCCACGGCCTTGCGGAAAAGGAGCCGGTTGGAAGATTAGTTTCAGTCGTCCCTGTTTAGATCATTATGCCGAAGTGGTGGGGCGCTGCTGTGGTGGTTGGTGGTCAGCGGGTCCACCCTGCCGCAGGGAAACACTGCAGGGAGACTAACGGGCCAAGTCACACCACACCGTGCTTCCTTCTCGAGTTTAAAAGCGGCACTATATCCTTTTACTATATCCTCTTGGCACCTTATTGCAGTCAGCCTCGTAACGCCTTAGTTCATCGACAGTTGTGCCTCGTGGGAGCCGTTTCAGTCCTCCACCGAGTTTGGGTCATGGACGGGAATCCGGATTGCTGTGTTGGCTAAATGCTGTCCCCTGGTTTGTTAGTATTATCGCGGCGCTTACTGCCGCAGCGGTAATTATACGTGGCTTTATTTAACCGAAACGATTTGGCATTTACGTCGGTTAAAAGCCAGTAGACTTTAGCCGGCGTTACTTCATGCGGATGACATAGGTGCCTGCCGGCCACCAATGTAACCGGTTATTTTCTTGCCCGGTGCGGGATTCGATACGGGTGTACTGCACCACAAGGCGACCTCACTAACCGCTCGGCTAAAGGGTCAGACCCGTTAGCTAGGGGCTAACGTGTCTTATTATTAGTTTACACTAACATCTCGTCACGGCATCCATAAGCATGGGTGCAACATCATAATGTGTTGTCTGCCTCATGCATACCACCATTTCTTACTCACGCGCTGAGTACATAGCTCAGCAGCCGGTGACCAACGAGCTCTCCGTCACGGGGTCCCGCCTCGCCTCCTGTACGCTCATTTGCCAAGGATGGGCCGTAACGTCCGCTGACAGCACGGTGCTGTTTTAATGCGACGGCATGCACGCCGTGTCACGCAGGATGCCGAGAGCGTGCGCCGCACCTCTGAAGGACCCACCAGATCTTAATAAACTACTAATAAGACCCGTTAGTCCCTAGCTAACGGGTCTGACCCTTTAGCCGAGCGGTTAGTGATGTCGCCTTGTGGTGCAGTACACCACGTATCGAATCCCGCACCGGGCAAGAAAATAACCGGTGGCAGCGGTGGGATCCGGACGTGTGCAGATCCTCAGAAGTCTCTTCGGAGCGCGGGAAGAACAGGGCGCGCTTCCGGGGAGGGTGACGACTGTAAACTACTAATAACACACGTTAGCCCCTAGCTAACAGGTCTGACCCTTTAGCCGAGCGGTTAGTGATGTCGCCTTGTGGTGCAGTACACGGCGTATCGAATCCCGCAACGGGCAAGAAAATAACTGGGTACATAAATAAACAAACCGTCGGGGTGGCTAAAAGCTGCGAGAACAGCTAACAGCACTATGTCAAAAGCATGTAATGGGAAACCCGCAAAATTGGAGACGCGGGGGAGACTCGAAGTAGTAACGAGTCTGTCAGCCGGCCGTACTGGTGTTCTGGCCTCTTCCGAGCAGAGCAGGTAAATATTTAATGAGGGCCGTGATTGTCTGGCGGCCATGGCCTATTCATCTCTGTCAACGAGTCATAATGGAGCGCTAACTAAGACCATCGCGAGCCACGGTTGACAGAAAAGTTGACTGAAAAAAAACCAAAAACCAAAACAGCCTGCCTGTTTAAATTGGTTCAGTACCATTGAGTACAAACGTACATTGTGCACCTTATGAGTATTCATGTGTTATTTCTACCCAGCCACAGTGACTTGCAATTAAAAAGGAGCGGGTAACTTGAGAGTTACAACGTGATAAAGTTATTTGCTCTTCCAGACACGAGTCCAGTATTTTTTTTTTGTGTGTATAATACAAAGTATATTTTCCCTTTTTTTTTTTTTTGCCCTGTTTCGAAACCTCTTCACTGGTTGTCAACGTGAACATTGTCTCCCTGCCACGAACAAAACATTTACAAAGTGGATTGTCTGCAAAGGGTCTGTTTTCCATTAAGGCCATACAAGTAGCCCGATGAACACCAGTGGCCCGCGTCCAGAGAAATGTTTCTGCAGGCTCCATTAAAGATGGATCACTTCGAATGATGATGTCAGCCAAGCTGGGTGACTTCCCTATCGGCTTCCCGAGGGGTGCACTGGCGGGAAGACCCTCCTCCCCTCTCGCAGGCGCGCAAGGTAAATATGCATCGGCGAAAACAAGCCTAAGTGACAGTCCGAGGGGTTGGCAAACGAGCCCATTATGGAGGAGAATAAGGCCTCCCATATGGCAGCAGAGAGGGAGGGAGGGAGGGAGCGGGAATGTCCTGCCCTGTGCAGCCCTTTTCCTGCAGGGAGAGTCCATGTGTGCCTGTCAGGCGGGAGAAAAAGGGGAACACGGGCTGTTCACGGGGTCACGGGGAGCGGCTTGAAATCCTCCTTTGTGCTCGCGGTCTGTGCTGGGGAGAGACAATGTGGATAATGAGCGAGGAATTTAGTGAGCGAGCTCAGGGGAAGCACCTCTCCCCGCCCCCGGGAGCCCAACCGGCCAGCTGTATCAGCTTCTGTTTCCCAGGGGCTGCGAGGTCCATACATGACCCACCGCCTCGCTCGAGAAATGATTGATACCCCTGCACACAATGTGTGGACTATTTAAACCCTCGGCTCCTCATGGAGACGCGAGTACTATAAGGTCCCTGACTGTAAAGCCACGCCATAAAGAAGGCTGCTGGGGTGAGGGGGGCCTGTCCCAACAGTTTATAAAGTCAGCCTACACTTGCCAGTTCTCACAGAATTGAAGAGGATGTAGGTTGTTAACAAACACTGAAGTCATATTTTTGGCTAATTGTTAATCACACAAACACCAAGCGATTTGAGACTGATATATTTCCAGTATTGTATGGCTGTTTAGGCAAAAGTCTGATCTGGCACTGCTATGCACTTTTTCCATAGAGATGAATATTAAGTGCTTTTGTTTGACAGGATGTTGTGTTGCTGTGAAGCCCACTGAGGCAAATGTGTAATTTGTGATATTTGGCTATACAAATAAAATTGACTTGACTTTGTTCTGTCTCTCTATATCTATCTATCTATCTATCTATCTATCTATCTATCTATCTATCTATCTATCTATCTATCTATCTATCTATCTATCTATCTATCTATCTATCTATCTATCTATCTATCTATCTATCTATCTATCTATCTATCTATCTATCTATCTATCTATCTATCTATCTATCTATCTATCTATCTATCTATCTATCTATCTATCTATCCCCCCCCCCCCCCTCTCTCTCTCTCTCTCTCTCTCTCTCTCTCTCTCTCTCTGTCTGCAGGCAGTGTGTGGTGTTGTAAAACTGTAGTTAGCTCCATTGTGGATGAGGAGCTGGTCTTGGGGAGTGTCCTGAGATGATTTAGATTCTGTGAATCTTGTGTTACTGACCATGTTGGTCTTTGTGATGTAATTTTTTGTGATTTTTATTAAAGTATTGCTGAAAGTCTAAAAAACTCTCTCTCTCTCTCTCTCTCTCTCTCTCTCTCTCTCTCTCTCTCTCTCTCTCTCTCTCTCTCTCTCTCTCTCTCTCTCTCTCTCTCTATCTTTGTCTGTCTCTGTCTGTCTGTCTGTCCGTCCGTCTGTCTCTCTCTTGCTCTCTGTCTGTCTACAGGGTTGGGTCAAATTACTTTGAAACGTAGTCAGTTGCTGAATACAAATTACATGCCAATTTTTTGTAAGTAGTAATATAATCCATTGGATTACAAATTGCATAATATAATCTGAATACTTTTGGATTACTTCAAAATCAAACACTGACAATATTGCACTTTATACTAAAAAAATGGACACAGCCACATAAATTTGACTTTCACAACTATCACAAATCTATCTATCTATCTATCTATCTATCTATCTATCTATCTATCTATCTATCTATCTATCTATCTATCTATCTATCTATCTATCTATCTATCTATCTATCTATCTATCTATCTATCTATCTATCTATCTATCTATCTATCTATCTATCTATCTATCTACTTGTTAATCTTACTTTTTCATTCAATTAATTACCAGAACAGTTTTCCAAAGTATTTCAAAGTTTTCATTGATCAGGTATGAACATCGATTAAATTTGTATTTTTAGTGTTGTGTCAATATAGTCTGACTCTTCTATAGTCTATAGTCTGACTCTTATAGTCTGACTCTTCTATAGTCTCTAGTCTGACTCTTATAGTCTGACTCTTCTATAGTCTCTAGTCTGACTCTTATAGTCTGACTCTTCTATAGTCTATAGGCTGACTCTTCTATAGTCTCTAGTCTGACTCTTATAGTCTGACTCTTATAGTCTGACTCTTCTATAGTCTGACTCTTATAGTCTGACTCTTCTATAGTCTATAGTCTGACTCTTATAGTCTGCCTCTTCTATAGTCTATAGTCTGACTCTTATAGTCTGACTCTTATAGTCTGACTCTTCTATAGTCTCTAGTCTGACTCTTATAGTCTGACTCTTCTATAGTCTCTAGTCTGACTCTTATAGTCTGACTCTTATAGTCTGACTCTTCTATAGTCTCTAGTCTGACTCTTATAGTCTGACTCTTCTATAGTCTATAGTCTGACTCTTATAGTCTGACTCTTCTATAGTCTCTAGTCTGACTCTTATAGTCTGACTCTTATAGTCTGACTCTTCTATAGTCTCTAGTCTGACTCTTATAGTCTGACTCTTCTATAGTCTCTAGTCTGACTCTTATAGTCTGACTCTTATAGTCTGACTCTTCTATAGTCTCTAGTCTGACTCTTATAGTCTGACTCTTCTATAGTCTATAGTCTGACTCTTATAGTCTGACTCTTCTATAGTCTCTAGTCTGACTCTTATAGTCTGACTCTTATAGTCTGACTCTTCTATAGTCTCTAGTCTGACTCTTATAGTCTGACTCTTCTCATGCAAGGGCAGAACATGTGCCCCCATGCATCAGAATGAAAGCACAATGTAAGCAATGTAACTGTCAGTTAGCGTTGAATCCGAAGTTTGGGACGGGCGATGCTCGGCTTGTGCAGCCCGCATTAGTGCATGCAGCAGCATGCAGCAGCAGCCGCGTGCAGCGTGCAGCGTGCAGCATGCAGCAGCAGCAGCAGCATGCAGCGTGCAGCGTGCTGAAGCAGCGTTGTGCCTTTGACGTGCCTCCTATCCACCAAACCATTAAAGGAGTCAGAGCAACGTCGACACCTCACACCACGGCTATGTAAACGTTTGTGTTTGAGGCTTCAGATCCGTGTTTGACTCACTCGCGTGGTAGCCTACCCGAACCCGCCTGGACAGCCTTGGCTGGGAGGGACTACGCGGCGCGTCTGTGCCGACACGCCGCGCTGGGCGCAGCGTAACACCAAGCCCAAGGGCGCAGAGAAGTGGATGATGAGAATCTGCAACCTGTTGACAACACGACGCGCAGCTTCCTAATAAGGACTCGTGCTCCGGGCGTCTTAAGCGTGTCTTATGTAATTACCCATCCTATTTCAGCCGCCCCCCTCAGCAAACTCTCGTGCTTGGTTGTTTACTTTTGCCTTTGGAAAGTTTTCTTTTTTCTCTGCTTTCCCGGGAGAGTAAAAGTTTGGTAATGTGCGGTGTGGGACAGTTTGGAGGACCCCCGTACCCCCTGCACGTGGTAGAAATGGTGGATCATGTTGTTGGCGGTGCTGCTGTCGACGCTTCACCCCGTCCGCGCGCCGTACTCTCCGAATCGCAGGGGTGATCCCCGAGCTGCTCAACTGGTGCGCCGCGGCAGGTGACGAGCCTCTGAATTGGGGACTTCTCAGACTTTGGGTGCAGCGCCGGGAAGACGATGTGAAATGGTCTCGACTTGTTATCGTGCAGACTGGGAAGACGTGACTTGAAATAAGGACTCGTCGTCGTAACTTTTTTTTTCTTTTTCTGTTTTTTTTTTTAAGCCACGTTTAAAATGAGACTGTTGCGCTTGCTGTGCGTCATGGTCGGACTGTGGAAGTCGTGCTCTGCCAACAGAAACTGCCCGGATCTGATCATTGACAGCTGTCACTGCACAGCCGAGAGGTCCAAACAGCTGAGCCGGCAGCACGTCCGAGTCAAAGTCGTCTGTGATGATGTGGACTTAATGGACACGCTGCAGCCAAGCTTCCTACCCAACAAAACTGTCTCACTGTAAGTAGGCGACATTCGCCAACAAACTGCTTGACTGTTTACTCAACCCCCCCCTCCCCTCATCCCCCATATCAGTTCACACTCTCGCAGGGTCCAACCTCTTTTCATTGGACCGCTAAAGAACTCACTGTCTGCAAGTTGGGATGCTTTCACGTTGCCTTGCCGGTGCTCTGACCGTTTCCCCTACCTTGCTGAAACGTCCTGCCGCAGCGCGACATGTGGAGTAACCCCAGCCGGCGCATGCGCACTAACACCACTTCGCTTTCTCTCCCCAACCCTGTCCACAGCTACCCCCCCCCCTGCCTTACAGATTTTCTTTGCATAGGTCGGCTCCTTCTACTTACTCAACCTAATAGTGCTGAAGTATTTCAGCTATGGCACACCTGCGGTGCCGCATATACTACAGTGGTTGAGTAACCATAAGCGTGCCTACCTGCTCAGGGTTGCAAAGAGAATCTGCATTTCAGAGGACTCGGGTGGGCAACAGCGTCAGCACACCACGTGCACCACAACACAGCATGTTCAATTATAGCTTTCATTATGTTGTTAAAGGAATTGGCCTTGGGTAGGTCAACGGTACCCCCACTGTGTTAAATAATGTGAGTTATGTCGGTGTATTATTCCTCTGTGGGCATTAAAGAAATGCGACTTGCCGCGTGCGGGAACCTCGCGCCTTGCAGCGTGCGCTCCAAGGATGCCGTTTGCATTATATTCAAAGTTATGCAAAAAGGAAAAAGAGAAAAGAAATCTGCGCTCGGAGCGGGGAAAGCTTTCTTCGTGTTTGTCTGCGGTCTTTGTAGATGAAATGGGCTTGCGCTTCAAGCTGCAGAGCGGCTGATAACCATCCCTCCTGCAGGTGCAGAGATTTGACGGTTTAATAGACTGTTTTATTCGCCAGAGTCTTGACGTCCTTCCTTCGCTGAATAAAAGCAGATACTTCACGGAAAGGGGCCTTGACAAGTTCCAACCACTAACTCTGAGCCGTGAGCACGGCTGATTAACGGCCGCGCTATCCGCAACAGAAAGTTGTTTGCAGGAGAGTCTTACGGCTTATTTGTATGCCGGGCGCTCGGCTCTCTTAAGTGTCGTATGGTTAAGGGCTTTATTTTGTTTTCAGCGGTTGTTCGAGGTGTTTGGGAGCCTGCAGGGAAGTGGATTAATTCCCCGCTAACTCCACCGATAATTAGGGTAAAGCCTACAGTTTAGCCTACACATAAGCAGCACGTGTTGAAGTTACCCGGGGCTTACTGACACTCGGCGAGGCATCTCAGCCGCAGCACGGCGGCTACGTTTGTGACTTTCTCTCGGCTCACTTAAGGGGGGGGGGGGTTGGCCCCGGTAGGGTCGGCACCGTTCACTCGGATGCAACTTGGCTCCTTTTCCAGCCGTGGCTATTCCTTGGTGAGCTGTATTCTTCAAGCAGGGCCCCGGCCGGCGGGTAGGAAGCAGTTTTTCTTCACAAGGAAATGTGACCTTTGTCAGGCTGAAGTGGCCTCCCCGCTCGCTCTTTTGTTTAGACGTGCTGTAGAAATAAACAGATATATCAGAGGGAAGTATGCACATACCGATCTTCCTCTGCAGACAGCCCAGCAAATCTCCCCAAATGTCTCCCCGCGGGCTACTCCTGCTCCCATCTACTCACCACCTACGTAGACAATGAGGGCCTCTCGTAGGCCCCGTTTCCTCAATTGCATTTCAAGTACAGTAATGTTTGGCCGAAGTACATTAAATCAGACTCCAACGTTGCCTCTAACTGAAAGGCACCGTTTAGGCGTTGTTACTTTTTCCCCCTCGACTTGCACCACCGATTTATTGTATCTGCTAAGGGTTTATTAGGGACGATCCCCGCTTGCAATGCCTTTTCTCGCAAGTGCGAACCTAAGACAACTTAACAAGGTTAACAAAAGAACATTAGCATGAAAGAGAGGCGAAAATCAACTGCGCGCTAAAGTGCGTGCCAGTAATTCCCTGGTAGTCGCGGAGCAGCAGAAGGCCCTTTACCAACACCTCTGCCCATTTTCTCAGCCCCCGCAGGGGCGCCGGGAGATGAGGAGTTCAGAGCTGGGCCTGACAGCTCTCTCGACCTTGGGACCTATCTGGTGTAGTCATTCCGGCGCTGCCGAGTAGCAAAGGCGCTGGCCTTCCACGTAAAAATACAGTAGCGGGGATTGTTGCCGACACCTGTCTCGGACAACGCACTATCGGGAGTGTGTATACCGCTGGCCCGGGTGAGAGGAGAGACAGACTGCAGACAGGAGAGAGAGGGAAGCTTGGAAACAAGCCACGGGGGAGGCAGGGAAAGAGCCGTTAGCGGAGTAGAGGGCACGACGGGGACGAGGCCTGGAAACCACAGAGGGGACAGAAGCTGTTGGGTAAGGAGATGCTAGCTTGCTGGGACGGACTGACGGGGGGAATGTGAGGACCACCAATAGTGTTTGTGCTGGTGTGAGTGTGTGTGTGTGAGTGTGTGTGGACTCCTATCTGTTCTTTGAAAATAGAAAAAGGGCTTCTTCCCCTCTGGATACAGCAGGCTGTGGAATACCTACTGTCCACTTACTTAACTCATAACCCAGTTTTGTCCACCACTATCTTATCGCCACTGTCCTTTGACTCTATGCTGCAACCAGGTAGGGCGATAAGGACAACATCATATATCGCAAACCTCTGCCGATGATGTGGCGATATTTTGGGGATGACTGTTGGCGCTTCCATAACATGGAAGACGAGAACATTTCGATAATTAGTACTGTGGATATGATGACCAAGCAGGTAGAGACATCCGTTGTTCATTTCACTCAGCTAAAACAGAACACAGGTTAATGTTTTGGGATTTCCCCCCCTTTTTTCTCAAATTGTACTTGGCCAATTACCCCACTCCTCCGAGCCGTCCCGGTCGCTGCTCCACCCCCTCTGCTGATCCAGGGAGGGCTGCAGACCTACCACATGCCTCATCTGATACATGTGGAGTCACCAGCCGCTTCTTTTCACCTGACAGTGAGGAGTTTCACCAGGGGGACATAGCACATGGGAGGATCACGCTATTCCCCCCAGTTCCCCCTCCCACTAAACAGGCGCCCCGACCGACCAGAGGAGGCGCTAGTGCAGCGACCAGGACACATACCCACATCCGGCTTCTCTCCCACGGACACGGCCAATTGTGTCTGTAGGGACGCCCGACCAAGCTGCAGGTAACACGGGGATTCGAGCCGGCGATCCCCGTGTTCGTAGGCAACGGAATAGACTGCTACGCCACCCGGACGCCCCACACTTTTGTTTTGTTTTTTATCAATGCTTAGACACCATTTCTGAAACTATGGCTCATTTTGACAAAACTTAACACACAAAACTCAAAGGCACACACACATACACACACAACATGCAAAGCGTCACACACTTCCTGAAAAACCAAAACACTTCATCCAAAACTATTTGGTATTTTTGCATCAAAACTCGACACACAAATATCAAATGAATAATTCTCTACACGCCAACTACACACTGATGTGATAAATGGAAAACACTGCTAGCTTGTATCTACTGTGTTTCCAGTGTGCATGGCACAGCAGCCCACTGTGCTCACACGTACATGTATTTTCATAAATAGACAGGCTATGTGTGCATATTTATTACATAAACACTATAAAATACAAATACAAGGTAGATTTTTTTTTGCCATGAACAGTAACACAACACATGCTGGATATACTGTAATAGAAGATAAAATAAATAGGCTTGTTGCTGTGAACTGAAGGAAGAATTAGGGGGCATCCTGTCTCCTATTTGGGTCTGGCCACAGCACCTCATCGACATCACAAGCCATGTTTGCTCTGGCCAGACAGTTGGGGGAAGTGCGGTCTGGAGTGACGTTTCCTGCCCTGGCATGCTCCCCCATCAATGTCACCACACAGGCCCCCTCCATCGCCTGGAGAGGGGCTATGCATTGGTGGGGTTGGCGATCATATACCTTCCAATGCCACGCCGAATATAACTCTTGAATTGGAGTGAGGGATGGAGAGGCAGGTGAAGTACCAAAAATCGTGGGTGGTCAATGAACCAATTGCGTGCGTACCAGAGTAATCCGCTGGAGACCTACATTGTCCCAGACGACAACAAACCTGGACTGCTCTGGTCCATTCCCCTGATAACTGGGAATAAGTGTGTTGTGTAGGATGTCGAGGAAGGTGGTGATGTGGTGAGTGTTGAATCCCAGCCCACAGCAGTGCAACACAAAGACAAAAACACGTATCTAAAAACTACAAGAACACATATGTCAAACTACCAAAAAAAAAAAAATCACTGTCTGAGAGAACGAAAGCCAGGACGACTGTTGGAACTGCCGGTCTGCAAGGGCTAGCAGTTAGCTTCTAGCCTGCCCCGCTTCCACATCCTGTCAGACCGCCCTCGGTGTTTCCTCCTCGGGCACAGCTCCAGGCAGGGCCATGGTCCCTGGGCCCACAGGATGCGGCAGACCAGGTTCCCCGAGCCGATCCAACGCCAGCTCTCCCAGCCAGAAACCTTCAACACACCTCCCCACACACCACCAAAAACACAGTCAACGCTAGGCAAGGCCACCACCAGACCACCCTCGGTGTTATCGGAACTGCCGGTCTGCATGGGTTAGCAGTTAGCTTAGCCTGCCCCGTTTCCATGTCCTATAAGACCGCCCTCGGTGTTTCCTCGCCGGGCACAGCTCCAGGCAGGGCCGTGGTCCCTGGGCCCACAGGATGCAGCAGACCAGGCTCTCCCAGCCGATCCAGCGCCAGCTCTCCCAGCCATCAAACGAAGATGTGGACAAAGACACTGCATGGACGGTAATGAGTGAGGCCGCTGCAAACGTGAATTCGCGCCGCCATCTTGCCACACATCTTGAAGGGACCAAGAGTGGCATGGTTATGAATGACACCATTTTGGCTAACGGCTGCACATATTGTGATGTTGCCACCAAGCTGTCCAGAAACATTGACGAGGGCACGGTGTCCTATGATGTTTCTTCACCTGTGCCTTGTTTTGGCAAGGTTAAAGCCAGCTTCATCAATGTAAAGGAACTTGGGGTCCACTGCAGCAACATCTAGCTCCATCACTCTCTGAAACAGGCAAGACAAAACATTATTATATGACAGTATGAATAGACATAGTCAATATTGTATTGCACAGTACACTGGAATACAGTATCAATGAGAGGACAGCATAGCTTACTTGCACATATTCATAGCGTAGTTGTTTCACTCTGTCAGAGTTGTGCTCAAATGGTACCCTGTATGGCTACTTAATGTATATAGCTGATGCCTCTTCGGGGGATGGCCCAGTGCAGGTAAGCTCATCGAATGGGTGTTGCTGACCGTTATGTTGTTAGTCATGATGTGCCGTCGCAGTTGTCATGTATGCTTTTTTAGTTGTCATGTATAGTTTAGTTGTCGGCTCTGATCATGATTACGATGAACTCTTCCTGCTCTAGGGTAAACAGCCATCTTCTTCCGCGAGCAAGGGGTTGTCTAGTAATTCTGCAAAAACATTATGATAATGGTTTTTCAGTATGAAATTAAATGTTACTGTAAGCTACTATACCTACTGATATACAGTGGTACTATAATACAGTTGTCCAGTAGTACAGTGCAGTTCTGTGAGCTCAGTAGTATGGTATATAGAGGATAGGTCTACTTACCTATTCTCATTTCGACATGTCTGGATGATACCTGCTACAGTGCAATGGCTCCGATTAAGCTGCACCCTCTACCCAGCCTCTCTAAACCCCAACCCATGGTGGTCCACATAGTCGACCAAAGTGGCCCCTGATTTCATCCGTGATGGTTCCTCTTACTCATCCTCTTCCTCCTTCTTCTTTTGGCTTGTCCCCTGTTTCCCAGTGGTTGCCACAGCGGATTTGACTCGTCCTCTTCCTTCTCCAATTTTGGCCACCATTGTTGCCCAAACCAATATATCTAACCTGTAGCCTATTTATTGTGGTCAAGCTCTGATTTCTAAGTGAACAAATTAGCCATAAGTGTTTCCCCCTGTGAGGGCTTGGTTTGGGTAACTGGTAAATGGATGTGGCATTTGTATGGCAGTGTTTTCCAAAATAAACACAGGGATTTTAGTTTTGAATTATGTGTCTAACATAGTCAACTGTGTTTAGTGTTCTGCAAAAAGTGTGTTTTAGAATTGCAAAGTGAGTGTGAAGTAGAGAACGTGCTTATGGTTTAGCATACCAGGTCAATAGAAAGGCTACATAAGTTAGCGGTTTCAATAATTGTGCCACGAGTACCAGTTTTTGTGTCTTAGCAATTGCAAAAAACTGTAAGTTGTATCATGATGTTATGATAACCAAAATCCCAGATCATATCTAGTCTCACAGCATAATATTGATATATCAATATACTGCCCAGCTTTGAAACCAGGCGTGGGTTCGATTAAAGGGAGCACATTGTGTGTATGCATAATTTTCAACATTTTTACCAATTCGTTTAAACTGCTTGCAATGCCTGATGGCTTTGGAATAATTTGCAGACTCTTTTATTGGCCTAAAATTACTTACTTTACTATTTGGCGCATGTGTCAACCATGCCGTTTGACACTGGGAAAGGGAACTTGATGTGAGACCTCATTAAAAAAAGTGAGGCACAAACACTCACAGCAGTATTTAACAACATTAGTACGTTTTCTGTGTGTTTTGTCCTGTTTGAGTCTTAACTGATTTTTCTTGCAGTTACAAGAGAGACTTTTCTGACTTGCAGTATTACCTTTTAGCAGCGACCACATGTTCTTTACACTATTTTCAAATGTTGGTACAATAGCGATAAATGTGGGTTTTCATCCTGGCAGTAAAGTAGAAAATGAAATAAAAAAATATCATCTTCTTCTTCTTCTTTCGGTTTGTTCCCTGTTCCTCAGGGGTCGCCACAGCAGATTTGACAGTTTCCACTGGTAGCCTGTGAGGGCACAGCGCCGACGGTGGTCCCTGTTAACCCGGGCCTTGACCGATCTGGTATGGTCTTGTCGATCTGCATAATGATTTGGCAACATTTTACGTCAGATGCCCTTCCTGACCAAACCACCAACCCAATGGATGGGGGCGGTGGTAAAGTACTGGATGCCATCCCAGTATTCATGGACTTGCGCCCATGCCTGTCGCCATAAAAATAAATAAATAAATAAAATAGAAAAAAATAAAATAACAAATAAAATAAAATAAAGATATAATTATTTATAATAAAAAAACAACAACCTACAAATGCATTGTTTTAGAAAAGTGCTATATAGATAACATCATTATTATTATTATTGTAGGCGGCACGGTGGCACAGTGGTTAGCGCGGCCGCCTTACAGCAAGAAGGTTCTGGGTTCGAGCCCCGGGGTAGTCCAACCTTGGTGGATCATCCCGGGTCGTCCTCTGTGTGGAGTTTGCATGGTCTTCTCGTGTCTGCGTGGGTTTCCTCCGGGGGCTCCGGGTTCCTCCCACAGTCCAAAGACATGTAGGGCAGGTGAATTGGCCGTACTAAATTGTCCCTAGGTATGAATGGGTGTGTGTGTGTTGGCCCTGTGATGGCCTAGTGACCTGTCCAGGGTGTCCTGCCGCCCAATGACTGCTGGAATAGGCTCCAGCATCCCCGTGACCTTGAGCGCAGGATAAGCAGTTAAGATAATGGATGGAAGGATGGATTATTATTGTAAATATCAACCATATTACCCTTATCGTGCTCTAGAAACAGGTTCCAGCCTGTCCTCCTGTCCTCATCTTGAATTGGTGAGTCCCTGATTTTCAGATTTGGTTGCTGCTGCTGAGGGGCAGCTACTTTTGGATGTGTGTGTCTTTGCTACAGGAACTGCAGAAACTCAGATGTGTCCTATTCTCGCTGTGTATTCAGACTGGAGGGGATAATTAAGGCATTTGGTCTGGGCCTGGGCCAGACATAGAGGCATAGCGTAGCTCATTCTGTGGGCCCCCGTCATCGTCACCGTCACCTTCACCATCACAGCTGTGGAGTCAAACAGGAGGGGCTGTTTGTGGCATCTACAGGAAGTGATTGGGGGGGTGAACCACGGCTGGCTCCAAACCGCTGCAAGAATACCTCGCTTATTACGCTGCAAAAAAAACCCCAGCTCAGAACAGACTACGCTCCATGAGACGTTAGTATTAGCAACTGCATCACTGTTTGTTAGTGGGGGAATTTTAAATGTGCTCCACACTGTGGGTATATCAGCGTATACTGGGCGATACCATCGCTGCGAAGAGAAACACAAATATCGGGTCAGTGGTTGGTTGGTATTGACCTGAACCTATGCTTTTAAACCGAGCCAGACTTTCCATAACACCATTTCTGAAATGCGCTCTCTTGTATCTGCTCTTAAAAGTATGCAAAACAAGTCCTCCTGTTTCCACTAAAACTCGTTTTTTTTTTATCAGCTACGTATAAATCTCCTCTGCATTCTCATTCTCTCTGTTTTTTTTCCCCCTCTCTTTGTCTTTCTCTCACGTCTTGTAGGCTTCCCCTGTTTCCTGAGGTGCTATTTGTGCTCTACCCTCCTCAGACTTCTGAGTAGTTTTGCATGAATATTTTATTGATGTGCAGGCATAACCCATCCATATTCTCCTGTGCATTGCCACACTGGCAAAGCCCGTGAGCGTGGCGGGCGGAAGCCGTTCAAAACCAGCGGAGGTCCTGCGTGGTAATCCAAATTAACATGTGCACCGCTGACCACCAGTGGAAAGAGCGGGCCGAAGTCACACTAATGTCACATGTTTTAAGTAGCTCTGAAGCCAACAGCCGCTATGCTAATCTTCCTCCCCTTCTCTCTCCCTGTCTCTCTCATTTCTCCCCCCCCCCCCCCAGTGTTCCTGTGACTGTTTTTTCAAGTGATGTTACTGTTTGGGGGTTTAAAAAAAGGGAACGACTCATCTTGAGATGAGTGCCCTCGTCACTATCAGTCATCCAAGTGGAGAGGGGGATGAAACATTTAGATTCCCAGCCGTTTTCCCTCCGCCGTATCTAAACTTAACAACACAGGCTGCAGCTTTCTGTGCTGTCCGTGTGCATATCGAGGCTGGTCCGTAAAGCCGCCACAAGACAGAACCGGGTTTCGAACGCGCGCCGTAACAAGCGGCTATTGACTGGATCTCTCCAGCAGCAAAAGATCGGGATTCTGTTAAGGCTATCTGCTGTGTTTATCGATGGACCAGCCCAGGGTTGTGAGCATCCAGCGGGCCTTCGGCTCTCCTGTCTGAACTGCTCTGCAACTGCAACAACTTCATCTACCCCCCCCCAAGAAATAAGTGATCGGTTGGTAAAATAATAACTAGCGGATCAAAAGTTCACGACTGCTGGGGGCGGTGTGTGGAAGCGAATTGATCTTAAAAGAAAAAAAAAAAACCAAAAAACACAAGAATGTGTCAAGCTTCAGTCTTACCATATGAAAATATTAAGTAAAAATAAATATAACGAGAGCCAAGGATACTTTGCCGGTCTGTTATGCCTGCCTCCTCCCTTCCCCACTGAGTAAACAACCGAGGTTTCTTAAAGTGTCATAAGTCTGTGAGTGCGGGGACGGGCCAGCTGGGAAGTGTGTTGTCTTTTCCTTGTTCTCTGAGCCGTTGTGAAACAAAAATGATTAAAACCGCAATGTATCTTGCTTCTGTCGCAGGGTGTGCTCACAGCAGGAAGCATATTAGCTCCACTCACAGTGGCCTTGGAAGGGCTTGTGTGTGTGTGTGTGTGTGTGTGTGTGTGTGTGTGTGTGTATGTGTGTGTGTGTGTGTGTGTGTGTGTGTGTGTGTGTGTGTGTGTGTGTGTGTGTGGTCTGATGTGTGTGTGGCTGTGCCCGCATACTATTGTTGTTGCATATGTGAGCTTCCTAAATGCTTGTGGATCAGCATGCGTGTGCGCATTTTGTTTGTGCGTGTGTGTGTGTGTGTGTGCGTGTGTGTGATTCACATATGTATGCAAAGCATGTGTATATTTGCACACAGATTATAAGATTTGTCTGTGTCACTCAAAACAGCTGCTGATTTCAGTCGGTGTAACCCGTCGATAATGTTTGATCGTATCTCATAAATTGGTTGGTTGGCTAAATAGTATCAAGCTGCTCATAATTCAGTCAAATAACTGCCACAAGATACAGGGGACCTCGGGATGCTGATTTCGGCAGCGACCTTGCTAAATCCACTCATATAGGCCCACTTTAGCAAAAATTGCTCTGATACAATAAAACATGCTTTCTTGGGTCTACAGGTAGTTTATGTAATGGTTTTCATCCAAAATTGCACATTTTCTGTGTTTTGGACATACGTATTGGTCATGACAGGGGTGGAGCAGGGATTTTAAAAATCTCTGGGTTCTAGAGGTGGGACATGAGCACCGCAACCCCTCGCCTTCGGCCCCCGTTGAATTTCTACATTTTCTTCACAGCCATATGCAAATAATACTGAGTTCAAAATGTACATTGTATCACCACACCCTTCTCCCCAACATACTATATTCACCAGCATTTACAGACCATAATATTAAGCAGTATTGCCGGATGGCTGGGCAACCACTGCATAAAGTGTGAGGGAGACAACAAGGAAGGTACTTGGTGTGTCATCTGGACAGAAAAAGGAAGACAAGGAGACTTGGCGGTGGAATGAGGAAGTATGGAAAAGTATACAGAGGAAGAGGTTGGCAAAGAAGAAGTGGGATGAGTCAGGGAGATGAAGAAAGTAGACAGGAGTACAAGGGAATGTAGCGTAAAGTAAAGAGAGAGGTGGCAAAGGCAAAGGAAAAGGAAAAGGTGTATGGTGAGTTGTATGAGAGGTAAGGAAGGAGAAAGGGACTTGTACCTACTGGCTATACAGAGGGACCGAGCTGAGAAGGATATGCAACAAGTTAGGGTGATCAACGATACCCTCATAGCACCCAACACTGGGCCGGAAATGCCCACAGTCCGGCAGATCCGCATAGGAATCACACCTGCCTCTAGACCGCCCCCCGCCTCTGCGCCAATTCCGGCAAATCATTATAGCAATCACATCCATTCCTAGACCACCCTGTGCCTACCGCGGATCTGTACCGGCTTTGGGCCAGGTACGGCCCAAAGCCAGTACAAATTCATAATCCGGATCCGCACCGGTATTGGCCCGTTGTGCAAAAAGACCGTTTTGCGGTTCCGCGCCAGTTGCTGTAATACATCTGGCCCGAATCTGGCTCAGTTTCAGTTTGCTGTCTGGGTAGAGATGGAAATGTGCTGACAAGCGAGGAGAGTGTGCTGAGAAGGTGGAAGGAGTACTTTGACAGCCTGATGAATGAAGAAAACGAGAGAGAAGGTTGGATGATGTGGGGATAGTGAATCAGGAAGTGCGGTGTATTAGCAAGGAGGAAGTGAGGGCAGCTATGAAGAGGATGAAGAGTGGAAAGGTAGTTGGTCCAGATGACATACCTGTGGAGGCATGGAGGTGTTTAGGGGAGATGGCAGTGGAGTTTTTAACTAGATTGTTTAACAACATTTTGGGAAGTGGGAGGATGCCTGAGGCGTGGGGGAAGTGTACTTCCAGTTCTGGTTCCCAGCTGACTGTTTGTTTGTTTCTTTCTCTGCTTGCTTTTAACGTTTAAAAACTTTTAACAACTCCTTGGGACCATTGGGTTATTTTAATTGATTTTATGGTTTGCCTCAATCTGCTGGTCGGCGTACACCTGTGTCAGCGGGATCTCTGTTTTTGCTATTTTTGGATTTTTTATGTGATTTTAAAGTTTATTTTTATCCAGCTGTTAGTTTCTTTTAAGTAGGTTTAAGCACTGCAATTATTTTAACGATCAGAAGATCCAAACTCCTTGATTTTCATCATCATCATCATCATCATCATCATCAGTTCCGTTGTGGGTTCCATTTCTGTTCGGGTACAGTATCGACTCGGGGTCCTTCGACTACATATGACGTCACGGATTATGTTGCTAGCTAATGTTGTTTAACGCTAGCTCTATAGTTATTTAGCCGTGTGTTTTTTTACAATCCACGTTGACATAGAGTTGGTTAGTAAAGGTGCGAGGGCCAAAGGCCCGAGCTGCATCTAAGGAGTGAGGCCGCAGCCTCGGGGGGGGGGGGGGATCCTGGATGAGCGAACGTGAGCGAGAGCCGAAGGCCTGAGCTGCATCTAACGTCAATCTACTGTTTCCCACTGTTCCTAAACTGAACTAGCCCCTACCCAAGCCCCTACCCAATCATAATGCGTGAAGTTGTGATGTCATCTGTAGTCGCAGGACCCCGAGCAGGGCGAGTAGATCAAGTATGGACACCGTAACCTATGGAGGTCGTAGGAGCTGATGCCTCAACTGGTTGAGTCATCATTGTGTTTCAGTTGTGGGAGTATCTGGTGGTCCCTATCTCCTCTCCAGGTATGGATGACCCTTGGTTCACAGAGGAACTCATCTGCCCTTTGACAGATTTTGTTTTTAGTCCTGCCAGGTGTCCGCACCCCCTCCTCACAGCAACCCAAGGGTTGAAGTGGGGGTGCCGGTTTAGTCGCCGACGACCCGGCGGTTGCAGTTTAACATCGTACCCAGGATGATTGATTTTCACTTCTGCCTAAATGGAGTCTGAGCTGTTCAGTCTTCCGATCCGAACTCCACTCCATCGAGAGCCTTCTGGATGACGTCCTTCTGTGGCAGTCTTTGCTTCTCTCCTGGGTAGATCTGCTGCAGCTGGATGCTCCCCACAACTCTGAGAGTCTGAACAAAAAGTGACACTCCCAGCCCTTCCGGTTGTCCAGCCCCCCCCCCCCCCCAAGAAGTCTGTTCTCTCCAGACGCGGATGATGACCCTGTCCCGCTTTCAAACTTTTTTGCTCCACTTGAACAGCTACCTGAGCTAATGGCTACACATACACAGACAACTCCGGAGCAGCCGGCCCCAGCCCACTCCAACAATAGCAGAAAGCGTCGAAGCTCTCCGACGACCCCGGCCTCCCTTGGGAAACATCGCTGATACCTCTCCCCTCCTGCTGTTTCCAACCTTGAGTGCACTGCTGCTAGCCCTCAGCTGCCGACCCACCTGCTCAGCAGAGCAACGGACACTGTCCTGGTCAGTAGTGAAGTCATCTGCAGGCGCGTCTTAACAGGTGAAACTCTTTTTGATCAACTCTGTTGTCCCTGAAGCTGGCTCAACTAATGTGGTTAATGACATCCAGCTACCTCTTTCTTCCAAACTTCCTATGTACAAAGGGGGCTGTAAGGGCAGGCAACCTGGAATCCTTAGTATTGGTGACTCCATCATAAGATCCGTTGAACTCCCAGGCATTGTCACCTACTTACTGTCTCTCTGGTGGCAAAGTTGCAGACATGATCAAACTGTCTTCATTGCTCACAGATCTCCACCCCTCAGCTCATATTCTAATTTTCCATGTGGGCACAAATGACGTTATGAATAAACAATCAATCAAACACCGCGTTCAATTAGTCTTTTGCAATCACAATCCAGAGCCTGGACAAAACCTGAATTTTTTTCCAAGTGCCATTTGTAGTCTGCACGATGGCTAAAAACCTTCTGCATTGCAACTGGGAAGGTTTTTATTAGCAACTTTGACTTTCTGGACCAGACATGAACTGTATAAATCAGATGGCCGGCACCCAAACAAAAAGGACATTAAACAACTCGCTCAGAACCTCATACAGTATATTGCTCAGTGGTGGCTGGTGCTAACAATTTTTTATTTTTTATTTATTTTTTTTGAGGGGGGGGTGCGCAATTTACCTTGGCGCAGCACACCTGACAGCTGCTTTAATGTCCACACAGTCACAGAGTTATTAAGAAGGACAATGTAGGCCCCAAAAATCGTTAGCACCAGCCACCACTGAAATTGTTCTTAATTCTGATTGATACCTACCTCAGCACGACACTGTACTAGAAGCCACGCCCACCCATATTGATGATCATCTCTTTCTGGGTCCTGCTTAGCACTCCTCCATCAACAATATACCTATTAGGATCACCCCAAACTGTACCACCTATAGACCCAGAGGCTCTACTAAATCTACAGTAAGAGCAAACTTACCATCCCGCCCACTCCAACAACAAAATCGGGAATATCCTCTACTCAACATCAATTACACCCTTAACTGTATCTACTGCTGAAGCCATCTCTAACATTGCTGCTGTGTTTTGTTTACTTAATGTGAGAGCCCTTGCTAACAAGTCTCAACAACAAATCTTGGACTTGCTAAAGAGTCCAAGATTTTATGACCAATAATATTTTTATTTTTTTTTATTACTGACTGCTGGTAAAGCCCTGGATACATCTCAGCTTTCCTGCATCTCGCTAACTGAGGCGTGTCCCCCTGACTACTCCTGCTTTAATCAACCCAGGCTGTCGGGCCGTGGAGGTGGGGTAGCTGTCATTTTTGATAATAATTACAAATGCTCCCCTGTCTCTCGTTATACTTTTTCTTCTTCTGAGTATCTGGGTTTTCTTTTATATGGCCAGCATCCTATACTCTATATATTAATCGATAGACTACCTAAAGCTAACACTAGACTTACACGTTTGTTGCCCCACTGTGTGTTGTTGTACTACTGATTTTATGTACTTTTAATCTTGAACAATCTGTAAAAAATTCAACTCACAGTAGGGGACATACTCTTGATCTTGTGTTGTCTTATATTGTTTGTCTTAATGATATTGGATTGTTAGATTATAATGTCTCTGATTAAAAAGCTGTGATTTTCCACACCTTGCTTCCATTTCCTGCTCAGGAGCCATCTACCTGTATCCGCTCTTGGTTTTCTAATTCCAAGTCAGCTAGCAGTTTTAGCAAAAGGTTTTTAGCGTCTCCTGCTAGTAATACCCTTAATCAGAAGGATCTCTCTGTAAATTATTTATTGGGTAATTTTAATAGAACTTTTTAGACGATCCTTGATGACGTTGCCGCTATCAAAGTTAAAGGAGTCAAACATAACGCCCTCCCCTGGTTTAATGAGCACACAAGGGACCTAAAGAAGAAATGCAGGAAAGCTGAGAGAAAATGGAAGAAAGACAAACTTAAGGTATGTCTTAAGGTATGTCTTAATATACTGAAACGTTTAATGCTTCCTTATCAGAATGCAGTTAAGGAAGCTAGGCATTCCTACTTCTCCAATTTGATTGCTGGTAGCTGCCGCAACCCTGGGGTTTTATTTCAGGCAATAAATTTAGTGCTTAACCCCCCTCCTAGCCAGCCTTTGGAAGCATCCATTGAAAAAATGCAAGCAGTTCCTCCACCACTTCCTTAATAAAATAGATGACATCAGGCTCCACATTTCACCTGTGATGAGAAATCTTCCCATCTGCACTGAACCCTCCACCAGTTTGATTCATTTTAAACAAATTTCTCTGTTAGAGGGGTTAATCTCTCACTTAGTCTTCCACCTGTCAATTAGACACCATTCCCACTAGGTTTCTGAAAGAGGGATTTAAGACAGTCAGCCCACAAATTCTCTCCATTATCAGTTGCTCACAGTCTACCGGTTTGTTCCCATTTAGTTTTAAACATGCAATAGTCCAATCTCTCCTGAAGAAGGCCACTGTCAACCCTCAACCCCAATTTTAGACCAATTTCAAATTTACCTTTTTATCTAAAATCTTAGAAAATTCCTTTGCTTCTCAATTAATTGCACACATGCATAATTCTAGCATCTTTGAGCAATATCAATCAGGATTGCCCACCACAGCACAGAAATAGCTCTTGTTGAAGTTACCAACAACTTACTGCTCACTGCTGACTAGGGTGCTTGTTCAGTTTTAATTCTGCTAGAATTGCATTCTGCTTTTGATATGGTTGACCATGACATTCTTTAGATCACCTGGAAAACTATGTGGGTATTAAGGACACTGCTGTTGCCTGCTTCCGATCTTACCCATCCGATAGATCTTTCTCTGTTAAAATGAGAGAATTCTCCTCATCCCCAGCCCCCCTTGCACGTGATGTTCACCAGGGGTTAATTCTTGGTCCAGTATTATTTTCCATTTACATGCTTCCCTTGGGTCAGATCGTCCGTAATCATATTAATTTTCACTGCTGTGCGGATGACACCCAACTTTATGTCCCGCTTGCTGGTAGTGACACAGAACAACTTGTTATGGCTTGTCTCTCCGATATTAAATGCTGGATGTCACAAAACTTGCTCTAGCTCAATGAGTCCAAACCTGAGGTCCTTTTATTCGGGTTCCCCTAACCTGGCCCCTAACCTGACCTGAAAAATAATCTTGGGAACCTGTCTGCCAATGTCAAGCACTCCGCCTGTAGTTTGAGGGGATTCTTTGACTCTGGGATCTGTTTTGACACACAAATCACCAAGGTAGTACAGCCATGCTTTCTCCAAATTAGGAACATCGCAAAAATTAAAAATTTTCTATCTCAAACGGATGTTGGAAAAGTCATCCATGCATTCATTTTGTCACATCTGGATTATTATAATTCCCTGTATTCAGGGCTCAGTCAAAAGTCCATCTCCTGCCTCTAGCTCATCCAAAACTCAGCAGCCAGACTGTTGACAAATTCCAAGAAACAAGTCGTTCCCTTTCTTGCAATGCTTCACTGGCTACCTGTTAGGTGTAGGATTGATTTTAAACCTTTACCCGTTACTTTTAGAGCCCTACATGGCCTTGCTCCTACCTGTATCACAGATTTACTCACACCCCATTAGCCCAGCAGCTGCCTGCGCCCCTCAGGTAGGACCTTATAACTGGTCCCTCAGCCAGCCTCGTTACAAAAGCTGATGGGGCGTTTTCTGTTAGAGCTCCACAACTGTTGAACCCCCTACATGAGGGTTAGCAAACTCAGTGCCTTCTTTTAAATACCTTCTCAAAACTTGCTGTTAGAGGAAGGCTTTTTGGAGTAAATCTGTCATTGGCCAAATTTGTATTTCTCTTTTATCACTTTTATTTCACTTGTCATAATCATACACTTTGTTTTATCGGGTTCAGTGTTCTGTGTTTTAATTACGTTCTTGTTATTTTTATCCTGACTGTTTTACCTTGTTCTGTAAAGCAGATCAGATCTTATGCATTATGTTTTTTTTATATATCTTGACTGTATGTACTATTTCTTGTATTGTAAAGCACCTTGTAATATTGTTTTGAACAGCACTGTATAAAGTTTATTATTATTGTTATTAAAACTGGTATCAATTTTCAAGAATAAGGGTGATGTGCAGACCTGTAGTAACTGAAGAGGTATGAAGTTGATCAGCCACAGGATGAAGTCAGGAGAAAGAGTAGTGGAAGCTAGGTTAAGAGGAGAGGTGATGATTAGCGAGCAGCAGTATGGTTTCATGCCATGAAACAACACTACAGTTTGCTTTGAGAATGATGGAGGAGTATAGAGAAGATCAGAGGGAGTTACATTGTGTCTTTGTGGATTTAGAGAACACATATGACAGGGTGCTGAGTGAGGAGGCTTGGTATTGATGAGGAAGTTGGGAGTGGAAGAGAAGTATGTAGGAGTGGTGCAGGATATGTATGAGAGCAGTGTGACAGTGGTGAGGTGTGGTGTGGGAATGACGGATGGGTTCAAGGTGGAGGTGGGATGACATCAAGGATCGGCTCTGAGCCCTTTCTTGTTTGCAATGGTGATGGACAGGTTGACGGACGAGATCAGGCAGGAGTCTCTGTGGACTATGATGTTGACTGTGATGTATTGTAGTTGAGACTGAAGAAGTCACTTAGATGAGTGATGAAACGTTTCTGTCAATAAACAATGTGTCCAGATGAACTGATTCAAATTTCTGTGATTTCCTTACCTGGATTATTGAGCATGCATGAAGATACTATTACTGGTACTTGGCCAAAAATAAATAGAAAATATCCATTTGCCACTGGTATGATTATACCTACAACTGAATTTTACATTAGCTAGTACATGAGCTCTAAATTGGTTCTAGTTGGCTTTACTAAACCTGTCATATCACAAACATACATGAAATTGTTTTATTTCAGGGAGGCCATCATATGAACTGGGATTAAAGTATAAAGAAAATCATGGCATAGCTTGCTAAATTAACTAGCTACCTAGCAAGCATATGTCCATATAGACATGCCTACAGCTTACTCTGGACAAGAATGCAAGGAAAAGCTGTCATTTTTTCTTACCTTTTTACAGTCAACAAGAAGACGTAAAAATGACAAACCAAGTCTTTCTCTTAGTTTATAACCAAACTACTTACTCTCCATCCATCATCCGTCTCCATCAATAGCTAGTACACTGACTGACAAGGTAGTTTTGAGCAACTGTGTTCATGCACAGTAAGCCTACCCTACAGAGTGTGCTGAGCCAGATTGTACGGCAGCGCCATTAGGGGTGTATTTCACCCTTTGTGGGTGCTTTGGGAATTACATGGTTTCTTTTTGTCTTACTTGTGCAGGTTTAGTAGCTGCAAAAGCCTCGCAATTTTTTTGTGAATTTGCTCATCAGTACAGAGTGAGTCTTAGAAAAACGAGAGACATCCGCAGGTAGAAACAGATGAAAGAGGAGGGGGTGTTAATAGATGATTAGTTATAATTACAATTAAGTTCTACTTCAAATCAAACATCTCAATATATGAGTAAGAAGTATTGTTCCTGCAACTGTATTTATAACCTTTCTTTTTTACTCGCATGTAGCTTAACTGTGTCATGTGATATGCTACTTCAGTACACTTTAACAACACTTATGACTGGGATCACTACAGCAAATTGCAGATGAACATTTCATATCCAGGAATTAACATTATAGACACTACCACTGACTATCCCTGTAACAAACTGGTCACAATTTTGAACATTGACCAGCCATATACTAGGTTTTGTCTTGTCTAGTCTTGTTTTTGTTTTCCTGAAATACATTACGTCATCAGACACGCTCATTTACATACAGCCAGTCAGATCAAATCATCAAAATACGAAACCCTGCCTACCCTTACCACCAACCCTTGCTTATACTTGTCACTCAAAGGTCAGCTCACAGAGATTGATGAGGACTAGACCACTCCCTCAGTTTTTGAGACAATTGTGAACAGGTGTGGTTAAAGGTTTATAAAAAACACAATGTGAGTCATTTACAAGCAAATCACTGTTAATGTTTTATTGTGGTGTGTTTGGGGTTTTCAGACATGAAAAGCTAAATTTGATTTCTGATTTCAGTCTGACTTTAAAGCAGCAGTAGAAAATCGTTCGATACAACGCCAGGATGCTTGATTAACCTTAACCTAACCTCAACCTAACCCTAAACTTAACCTAATGCGTATCTTAACATAACTGTAACCGATAGCTAACATGTCTTCATGCGAACATTTTCATGTGGTTAGGGGGATACAGATCTCGACAGGGAAACAGTGTTCGATACAACACTGGAGATCATTCCATCGAGTGAATGCTTGTCTGAGCTTCACGCTTGTTTTACCTCTGCTTCTATCACTCTCCCTCATCACCTCCTTTGCCTCCTTTGGGTTAATTTTTTTCTTGCTGAGTAGAGTTTCCACTGTCACTTCGGTTGTTCCACCAGCCATGATTTCTGCTATGGGGGATAGCTACCAATAGCTATCGGGGGAAAAGTAAAGCTCTATCCTCTTCAATTTTGATTGCGCAATGGTTGACACACTTCCTTTCTACTGTAAGTCGAATCTTCATTTTTCCATGAGATTGTACTCGGTGGCAGAAAGAATTGCCTAGTGGGGCGTCCGGGTGGCGTATCCTGTTGCCTACCAACATGGGGATCGCCGGTTCGAATCCCTGTGTTACCTCCGGCTTGGTCGGGCATCCCTACAGACACAATTGGCCGTGTCTGCGGTCGGGAAGCCGGATGTGGGTGTTTGTCCTGTTCGCTGCACTAGCGCCTCCTCTGGTTGGTTGGTCGGGGTGCCTGTTAAGGGGGGAAGGGGAACTGGGGGGAAGAGCATGATCCTTCTATGTGCTATGTCCCCCTGGTGAAACTCCTCACTGTCAGATGAAAAGAAGCGGCTGGCGACTCCACATGTATTGTAGAAGGCATGTGGTAGTCTACAGCCCTCCTGGGTAGAGGGGGTGGAGCAGCAACCGGGACGGCTCGGAAAATGGGGTAATTGGCCAAGTACAGTTCGGAGAAAAATGGGGGGGGGATTGCATAGTGAAAGTGAGGCTTATAAGGGACCAATCTAATTGTCGATAGTGTCATTATTCTACAGCCGTCTCACTGTGCAATCAGCACTTACCTCATAATGATGAGTTAAAGTAAAAAAGTTGTCTACTGCTGCTTTAAAGGTGTGCAGCCAGGTTTCAGATCCCAGGGTGTAGTCCCTACCCTGTCCGGAGGAGCACTCAGCTGTCAACTACAACCTATATTTGAAGCTCTGTTAATACCTACTTCAACCCCCTCAGCAATGCCTGTTTCATATCCAAGGTCAATGTTAGTAGATATGAAATATGTTATTTTGGTTAGCTGTGCCTAGTAACTCAATCTTCAAGAAAAACAGTGGGTTTGGCTGTTTGAAGAGTAGTGGCTGGAAAGCATGAGGCCTGCCGATCCAAATGTTTGTAATAGTTCACATTGTGATCTTTCCTCCGCTTGGTCCCCATGATTGGTGTCTTGGATGGCATTGAAGCTATTTCTGTTTCTGCTCTTTTATAATAACATAGTTGGATGTCTCAGGCTAGGTTTTATAATGGTGCCCTTTGAGCTGGACCTCACAGAAATATCTCAGCTGTGGTGTGGAGGGGAAAATTAAAGCCAGAGCTCCTGTTCCAGGCAGGAGTTGATATGGATGTTGGTCGGTGAGTTTAACCACTTTAGTTAACACTCGGATCCAATAGGAGCTGTAACAAATTGTGACCTTTACATTGTACGGGTTGGTTAGACGTTCTAATGAAAGAGTTATTCATATTATGCAGCTTTACAGAAGTCTGAACCTGTTGTTGAAGTAATATGCTTTAAAATTTATAGTTTATTTGAAATTAAAAAACAGCATTGGTTTTGTCCTGTGCAAACCGTATTGGTCAATATCTCAAATTCCCGTTTCTTATTTTCCAAAACTCACAAAAAGCTATAGTCATACACAAACAAAATGACATATGGGCAAGATATGAAATGGGGACTTTTTAATGAAGATAAATTCAAGAGGTGGGACATTTTCTGTGAACAACTGATTCAGTATCAAACATTGTTTGGAGATAAATCCTACTAATTTAAGCGATGATATCAACAATTCTCTGATGCCCAGAGGGGCAAACTTGAATCTGCCCACTCCGCCCTCAAAACTTACTCATAAAGAACACAATTGAAAATACAAATAGGGAGTTGGAAAGCTACGCCAGAAGGTAGTCATGAACTGTTTACATAATGTTCAATTCTGTTTTGCCTGCGATTTCCTGGACATTACACAGAGGCCTGAGACAAGCATGCAGGGCCCGCGGACCGGCGGCCCTCCACTTGGTGCATACACGGCACAGGATACGCTTGAGTTTGCACAAACAGACACCGCCTGTCTCCCCAAGTTGTATGTTTGTCCACAGATGGAGGACTAGTGGGGAACAGTAAGGGTTGC
The DNA here is from genome assembly GCF_029633865.1 of Lampris incognitus. Classification (NCBI taxonomy): domain Eukaryota; kingdom Metazoa; phylum Chordata; class Actinopteri; order Lampriformes; family Lampridae; genus Lampris; species Lampris incognitus. Next base: position 41,027,642 of record NC_079223.1, on the reverse strand, counting down.
ATAAGGCATAAACACAGTTGACAGCTCTGCAAGTCTCGCAGCCTCAATATGGATCATCTTTGCTTTGTCACTTTGCCCTTATGAGGCCCTGGGAATGTGCTACTGAGATTTCCAGAAGATTTAAAAGGATAATTACATTTTTTTTTTTTTACAACCTGGGTCTTATTTCCCATCTTATTTTTGCCGTCATGCATATGGGCTGTAATATCATTTTGCTGACTGGGTTCAATTTGGGGCTTTTGGACGCGGCAGCCCCGCTAAACAGATTCACCACGGCGTCTTACACGAGAACTGAACACGAGCCTTAAATCTGTCCTGCCAACAACAATAAGAAACTCTTTACGCTTTAATTATACGGTGTGCATGATATCCTCGCACCTGTGTCTCCGAGACTGCTCTCGCCAGGTAGTTTTTGATGGTTACTGCCACCTATGCTAAGTATGGCCTGGTCATTCCTGCAAGGTCAACCAGAAAGTAGCTCATCAATGCAACTGACCGTTGATCTTATTGGATATTTCATATGATTACTTTCAGCTTGCACTTTAATTTGCTCTTTCAAATACATGGTGTAGATAACTGGGTTAAATTGGACTCGTTGAAACGTGTCTTTTTTTTAAGTGATGTACACAATGGCAAAAACTGCAAAAATAAGACAAGAGATTTGTCAAAAACTGGACTTATCCTTCAAGTACAGATTTTTAGAATCAGGTCCTGAAAAAAAAACCACCTTTCCGACTTGGCAACTGTAACATAAATTATCGCGTTAGTTTTGATTTTTCCCCCTAATGTGTGTGTGTGTGCGTGCGTGTGTGCGTGTGAAATTGACCAGTTCACCCCACCGCGGCAGTTCCCACAATGCTCAGTTTACTCCATATTGGCTTATGTCCGGAGGAGTTCTCTGCCCTCTCAGATGTTTATGTCGGGGTGAATGCAAGCTGACAGCACCCCAACAGGATATTGATGTCTGAATCAACAACAATAAAAGTCCGTATGAATTGCTGCTTACTCGGTTTTTGGGCACACCTCGGACCTCCTGCCATACAGTTGCAGGGCTTACGTGGGTGTTTTTAGTGCTTAGGTGTTCTGACCGACTTGCCCCCCCCCCCAAAATAAAATGCTCTGCATAAATATGCAGCTTAAGATGATTAAGATGAGAGATTCCCAAGTGCGTGCAGCTGGGGGCAGGCCCGGGTGTAAATACAGGCCGGGATGTTGACACGGATCTCCTAACAGACGGTCGGCGTTGCTGTCGTACCCTTTCTGAGTGAGGGCTTCCTGTCCTCGCCGCCGCTCTTCCTGCCGACGCAACTTGTCACCCTCCGTCGAGACTGTTTGTTTCCCGTACGGAAAATAGGCGCGGGACGCAAAGCCTCGTGTAGGTGACAGATGTTTGCGAAAGTGCAAAAAACAAAACATTTTGTCAGCCACCAGATACACGTGGTGTGCGCTGAACATGTCCTCTCTCGTCTCTGTCCTCGACTCCGGTCCAGGCGTCTGCATGAGCGGATGGACTCCGTGTGAACGCTCCTACTTTCTTGCACGAGTCCATGACGGCGTTTCGCGGGGCACGTTCTGCTCCGTGACATTTCCGGTGCGGTCACTTCCGCCCAGCAGGTTGGCTAGAAACGTGCCTTTTGAGCACAGTTCGTTGTATGCAATCGCGTCTTTTATCCCCGCCGTCAGGATGGAGGACGCGTCCCCCGTCGGCGTAACTAGTGTCCTCTCGTCACGGCGGAGACCGACGACACATCCCGATTACCCCTCTCCGTCCAAAGCTCGCCCGTGACTCCCACAAACCACCCCGGTAGAAGACAACGTCAAGAGGCTGGGGTGGCAGTGGTGAAGGAGTTTGACCGTGTTTGTGTGTGTGTGTGTGTTTGTCTGTGTGCGTGCGTGCGCACGCGCGTGCGAGTTTGCATGCTGATGCAAACGTGTGTGTCTGTGTTTGCATGCATACACGGTAAAACTCTGTGTGTGTGTGTGTGTGTAGTGCGTTTGCATGCTGATGCAAACTTGCAGCTTCGAGCGTGCAAAGACAGGCGCTATTGACTGCTGAGAGCAGCAGGCAGATCACGTGTGTGTGTGTGTGTGTGTGTGTGTGTGTGTGTGTGTGTGTGTGTGTGTGTGTGTGTGTGTGTGTGTGTGTGTGTGTGTCTGTGGCGACACAGCGTCCCAGACACAAGGCAGCTGGTGGCAAAGAATTTAAGGCCTGGCCGCAGCGATCAATATTCCAGCAGATATGGAGTCAAGTAATCCCTGCTGAGGTGTGTTAGAAGTTATGTGCAACTCGACTCAATAAGCCTGATAAGTCGTTGCCCCTCGTAGCCTTTCAGCCTCATCTCTTGTGTGGAATCTGGCGTGTGTACATGTAAAGTATAGTAATAATAATGGTTATTGGTAATGATAGTAGTTGGTTATTAAAGTAGTTTTTCCCCTCGTAATTTATTTATTTTTTGGAACCCCCCCTTTTTCTTCCCCCTCCCTAATTGTATGCGGCCTATCATCCCACTCTTCCGAGCCACCCCCTCTGCCGATCCGGGGAGGGCTGCAGACCACCACATGCCTCCTCCGATACATGTGGAGTCGCCGGCCGCTTCTTTTCACCTGACAGTGAGGACTTTCGCCAGGGGGACGTAGCGCGTGGGAGGATCACGCTATTCCCCCAGCCCCTAATTCTCCCTCCATCCCATCCCGTCCCATCCCATCCCAATTCTCCCTCCCGAACAGGCGCCCCGACCGACCAGAGGAGGCGCTAGTGCAGCGACCAGGACACATACCCACATCCGGCCTTCCACCCACAGACACGGCCAACTGTGTCTGCAGGGACGCCCAACCGAGCCTGAGGTAACACGGGGATTCGAACCAGCGATCCCCGTGTTTGTAGGTGATAGAATAGACCGCCACGCTAACCCGGATGTCCTTGTCTCATAATTTCTAGTTTAACAAAAAAAAAAATAAGAAACATGAAAATGTGTGTTTCTAGGCATGCTGTTATACGTGCTTAGAGGAGACAAGTGCTCAACAAGTTTGGAATTACCAGGATGGATTGGTCCAGGGTTTTAGAAACGCTCTCGGTGTTGGTTAGCGTTAGGTTTGGACCAGGTTGACGTTATGGCTGTGACGGTGGGGGTTAAGTTTAAGCATTAGAGACTGTCTACAGTTGGAGGAGGTCCTCACAGTCATAACAATAAAGACGTGTGTGCTTAGTTTGTATATTATGTGGTGTGGCGTGTTCATATTTGAAGGGAAGCAGAAATCTCACTGGGGCGGTGCATTGAGTAATGTGACAGCCATGTGTGTGTGTCTGTGTGTGTGTGTGTGTGTGTGCGTTCAACGTCTGTGTCTGTCGACAACACACGTTTTGGCAGTCCAACACAAATATTCTGCTTTCCTTGCCAAAATACCCCCAAATTCCCTCGCCCACGTAAGACATGGTCTTTTTTCTCTCTCTCTCTCGGAGGCAAAAGGGGGTACGTTACTGACACGAACCACAGGGTAGCGATGCTCTGCATGTTACCTTCTGGTTTAACTCCACCGTCCCCGTCCGTGGGTTTCATTGATTTGTTTGCTGTTACTCAGCGGGCAACAGATGATTGAGTTTTGCTCAGAGTGGGTGTTGGGGGGCGTCCGGGTAGCGTGGCGGTCTAGTCCGTTGCCTACCAGCATGGGGATCGCCTGTTCGAACCCCTGTGTTACCCCCGGCTTGTTTGGGCGTCCCTACAGACACAACTGGCCGTGTCTGCGGTGAGAAGCTGGATGTGGGTATGTCTCCTGGTCGCTGTACTAGCGCCTCCTTTGGTCAGTCGGGTTGCCTCTTCGGGGGGGAGGGGGAACTGGGGGGAATAGCGTGATCCTCCCACGCGCTACGTCCCCCTGGTGAAACTCCTCGCTGTCAGGTGAAAAGAAGCGGCTGGTGACTCCACATGTATCGGAGGAGGTGTGTGGTAGTCTGCAGCCCTCCCCGGATCGGCAGAGGGGGTGGAGCAGTGGCCGGGATGGCTCGGAAGAGTGGGGTAATTGGCCGGATACAAATGGGGAGAAAAAGGGGGGGGGGGGGCTTTTCTCCGCTATGAGAGCGGTGCTCTGACACACTAAGGTGGTTGGGGTCGGACCAGGGGGGGGGGGCGGGGGTCCAACCTCACACGGCCATAAACAAGACGGAAACGTGGCGAGGGTGAGAAATTTACCGCTGCAGTTTAATCAGAGATAAACCCGTATCTTTAGCAGATATATCAACAGGATGAATAATTTATCAGGCCTTGGAAGTTAGTCATCTCTCTCCTCTGGATTTTCTGTGGTGGGGTATGTACAAAATCCCGGTTTCATCGCCCCGGGCTTACCTATTCTCCTCTCTGTCGTCCCCCCCAAACAGGATCCTGAGTAACAACAAGATCTCCCGGCTCCGTAACGGCTCCTTCTACGGCCTGGCTGCCTTGGAAAAACTGTGAGTACCGTGGCCAAGCTGTCTTGTTGTTTGTCCTCGGGGGCTCTAATAGCTGTCATCAAAGAAGCAGCCTTGCACTTTATTTTTTTTTTTCCAGGGCTGAGGCTCGGGGGGCAGGAGAGTCAGTGGATGCTTGTGGGGTTTTTCGCTACAGGAAGCCAGCCCATTACTTAGGACTTCCATCCTCCAGTAACCACACTTAACCCCAGTTTCCACAGCAGATCTCTTAAAAGGCATAATATATCGCATTGCATAACAGCTTAACGTAGCGCAAATTAGCGGGCTGTGGGACTTTGACAGCCTGAGCAGAGCCTGTGTAGATGAGTCCCATGTCGGATTAGATGTCTCTGAGGTGGGAATAGATGCAGCGTGATGATGAGCATCATGATGGCCTCCCTGGACATCCCCGGCCCGCCTCCAGAATCAGAATCACCTCTATTTGCCAAGGTGCATTACAGGCAATAGGAATTGTACTTGCTAAACAGAATATATAATAAATACAATACAGTGTGCAGTACAACTGTGGATACAAGACCTGCAGTACACAATATAATACAGCATGCAACACCAGGATAGTGAGTAGTATTAATTAAGCATAAATACATGATAAATGATGGGGTATCTGGGTGGCGTGGCGGTCTATTCCGTTGCCTACCAACACGGGGATCGCCGGATCGAATCCCCGTGTTACCTCCGGCTTGGTCGGGCGTCTCTACAGACACAATTGGCCGTGTCTGCAGGTGGGAAGCCGGATGTGGGTATGTGTCCTGGTCGCTGCACTAGCGCCTCCTGTGGTCTGTCGGGGTGCCTGTTGGGGGGGCGGGGGATAGCGTGATCCTCCACGCACTATGTCCCCCTGGCGAAACTGCTCACTGTCAGGTGAAAAGGAACGGCTGGTGACTCCACGTGAATCGGAGGAGGCGTGTGGTAGTTTACAGCCCTCCCCAAGATCGGCAGAGGGGGTGGAGCAGCGACCGGGACAGCTGGGAAGAGTAGGGTAATTGGCCGGATAGAATTGGGGGGGGAAAAGGGGGGGGGGCGATAAATGATGTATAGAATTTGCCGTAGGTAAGAGGTAATGTGGTGTGAGTAATGTGTACTGACGGCACAGTGGTACCACATAAATACAGAACACAACATACAATAAAAGAGTTCAGGAGGTACTGAAAAAGTGCTACCGCTTTTGAGATGGAAGCTGTTCTGGTGGCGTGTGGATTTAGACTTGACAGGGTCAACTATTGATTGCGTTTGCCTGTGTCCAAGCCAGTCGTCGCTTCTCCCCCTGATGGTGACAGTGACATTCACTGGCGATGGCTGAGGAATCAAAGAGGGAGAAATCAGAAGGAGTGGATCATTGAATAGCTATGATAGAAAATCATTTAAATCTCATTCCTCTCTCTGGCTTTTTCTATCACACACGCACACACACACACACACACACACACACACACACACACACACACACACACACACACACACACACACACACACACACACACACACACAATTACAGCCAATAGCAGAGTTTTTGAACGTCATTAAAGTCAGCTTGGCCTGGTCTCCCATGCCGCCTGACAGTTAATTTCCAATTAGAAGATTGTCAGAGGAATAATTCTGCTCTATTCCCCTTTTCCTTCATCTCTCAGATATCTGTCCTTGCCCAACCTATAGATGTGATGTCAACTGTCACACTGGATCTTATTAGCGCCATTAAAGCTCTCTGCCGTCATTCTCCAGCACCGCTGGATGATGGAAGTCCACTCGGATGTGGTGCATTTTCGATTGTTGTAGCTGCTCTTTGACCTCTTGAATCAGCAACAGGGAAATCTGTCATTTTGCCCCCTTACCCCCCTCTCTTCCCCTCTCTGTTGGTACAACCTGTCCATCCTGCCAGCTGTAGCAGTTGGCAGGGATGCAGCTGTCGCTAGCAGGGGTGCCAAGGCAGCATTCGCAGGTGCCCTTAGCAAGATAGCTGTGACGGCCAGCTGTTCCCTCGTCTAGCCCGAGTGTCTGTCTGTCTTTCTGTCTGTTTGGAGACGAGAGGGGCTGTGATGTGTTGGCAGGTGACTGACGGGCTTAATTCCTATGAGTTCGTTGCTGTTTGAGCTGCAACTATGGATTTACATGCTGCGTATTGTCCGGGGGCTGATATGCTGCCACAGCTGGCCTGAGTAAGAATGGTTACATGTAGGGGTGGGGGTGAGGGGGTGGGGGTGGGGTCCATTCAGTCCAAAATAGCGATACTAAGCTGCGGCAATTTGAATATTGCAGCACTTTCCCTTTATCGCAATGTTGCAGCACAACGAGAAAGCTGCTGCGATGAGGCTGAATATCGTGATTTCTAAATCTCTGATTGGTTTAAATGTTTACTCAGGGATTCGTACTCTCGTGTTTCAAGCTTTTGTAATGTATGAGGGAGGCTCCAAATAAATACACTGTCTTGTACCTTTTTTTCTTGTTGTAGCTTTTACATTTTTCTGTAGATAAAAAGGGATGCAGCCTTAAACATTATAACGTTATGCTACATTGAAAAATCTGGCAATATTGAAGCAGGTGGTACCTGCTGATTCACAGCCCTAGTTACTAGTTTTTGATTTTTACTCAGTGTCACCCGATGGCGGACTGGCCATCTTGAGCACCGGGACTTTTCCCGGTGGGCCGCTTGACAGTTGGGGTCGATGCAACGCAAAATAGGAATAACCCCAGCCCCACTTAAATAAAAATAACTAAGTGTTGTGTGTCTGACTGGCCCAGGCGGGTGGGCTGCCAGCCCACCACGGTGGGTATTAAATCTGTCAGCCTCTTTCTCCCGACCAATTACTTTTGGTGCGGTCCATTCTAACATCTAGTGGGCCCCGCCCCTTCCCCGTCTCTGTTAAGTAGCAACATATGGATGAATAGTGGAGTGGAGCAAGATGGACAAACAAAAAGAAAAAATGTGAAGGTGGTTAAAATTAGTTCTTTTACTGGTCAGATGGTTCCAGAAATTCTTGACATCTTGCTGCCAGTGCCATTGGGAACATGGGTAGGAAGATGGCGGTGTGAATTCACATTTGCAGCGGCCGCACCCAGTACCGGTGTAGGAAGATGGCGGCGCGAACTTACGTTTGTGGCGGCCTCACCCAGTACCGTCCATGCAGTGTGTGTGTCCACGTCTGCATCTAAGTTTGTTTTGTCTTCATTTGATGGCTGGAAGAGCTGGCGCTGGATCAGTTGGGAGAGCTTGGTCTGCTGCGTCCTGTGGGCCCAGGGACCACGGCCCTGCCCGGAGCTGCGGCCGAAGCGGTAACACCAAGGGCGGTCTGACAGGACACGGAAGCGGGGCAGGCTAAGCTAGCCCATGCAGACCGGCAGTTTCGATAACACAGAGGGCAGTCTGGCGGCGGCCTCGCCTAGCGTTGACTGTGTTTTAGTGTTGTCGTGTGGAGTGCGGGGAGGTGTGTCGAAGGTGTCTGGCTGGGTGAGCTGGTGTTGGATCGGCTGGGGGTGCCCGGCTTGCTGCATCCGGTGGGCCCAGCTGTGCCGGAGGAGGAAACACCAAGGGCGGTCTGACAGGACGTGGAAGCGGGGCAGGCTAAGCTAACTGCTAGCCCATGCAGACCGGCAGTTCCGACAGTCACCCTGGCTGGCGTTCGCTCTCTGGACAGAGGAATTTTTGGACTGTGTTATACTGAATGGACTGTGTTGTTAACTGTGGGGTTTTTTTGTGCTTTGTTCTCTCAGTTTTTATATGTTTTTGGTGGTGTCATTTTTGGGAAATTTTGGATGTGTGTTTTTGTCTTTTGTGTCGCACTGCTGTGGGCTGGGGGAAACGGAATTTCGTTTCTTTTGTGCACGCAAGTATGTGAAAGAAATGATGATGAATTGTTCCCGATTCCTGATGAATCCCCCAAATAGCAACACGTTCCCCTTGTTGTATTTTACACCTATTTTACCAAAGTTGTTGTTATAATTATTGTTCGGTAAACTTGTTGACATAAAGTGTGGCATGGTTTGTGTGGGTGGTGGTGTATCGCTTGAAGGGGGGAGGCGGGGGGGGGGTTGGTGTGCTGGTCTGAGTCAAAAAGTCCAGGGCCATTTTTAATTCTTAGTCCGCCCCTGGTGTCACCCAATTGATACAAGGACCTTCTCAGTGGGTGCCCAGTATGTTAAAGTCATTGGGACTACTGTTTTGCTGTTGTTGTTTTTTTTCTGTTTTGTTTTTGTTTGTTTTTTGTCGAGCTTATGCATGACAATAAAATATTATCTGAATAAAACCCACTGTCATTTTAGAGCGAGATGCATATTTTGTAATCCCCCAGAGTAAATACTGGGGGGGTTGTGTGTGTGTGTGTGTGTGTGTGTGTGTGTGTGTGTGTGTGTGTGTGTGTGTGTGTGTGTGTGTGTGTGTGTGTGTGTGTGTGTAATGAACAGCTCCTCTTCACATCTTCTCGCTGGAGGTTGCCTTCATGTCGGTTGCTCATTATCGTCAGTCAAAATGGGTCAGGCTGGAGCGGAACATGTGAACGAATCCCGTCGCTGTTCCCAGGGCAAGCCGCTGAATCTGGGTTTCCCAGTTTCTTGTGGATTCACAATGTGGGACTGCTTATTGTGGTCGGTGTATGTTTCCGATCCTGTGATCGGACTCGGGCTGGTCTAAGTTCCGTCATCGGTTCTCGCACTTCACATACAGAGTAGTTTGTGAACGCTACTCATATTTTAGATTTATATCTCCATGCTGACTGAAAGTGCATTTTACGAAGCAAAACAATAAGCGTTTTTTTAATACTTTTAAATTACAAGATGAATTTAACATTTATACAGTTTCTATACACCCATGTTAATCTGGGAAATACAACATTTCATGGGTTTTTAATGCCCCGCCGAACCTTTTGATCAGCGCCGATCTTCAGAAGTATTCAGCACAGATGGAATTAAAATTTCCGCCCTGCGTGAGATGGGCAAAATCATAATGTCTAGTGAAATGACATGCTAATGTATTGAGAAATAACACAGCAAAATATTATCGCGTTGCCAGAGGTCCTGCTTTGACCTGATTACAGTTTTACTTGAATTAAGGCCATTTCACGTTCAGGACGACGATTATGACCATGACTTAAACAAGGTTAAAACTGTAGATAGGATTAAAAAAAAAGGAACATTTTTATTTAATCAGTATGTTCCCTCCACAAAAAAATGACTTTAAAAATGAAAATCATCAGAGCAACAGTTTTGGTGTAATGGGCAGAAGAAGCTGTTTTCCAATAATCAGATAACTCATATAAAGTTCATATCTTCTAATATGCTTTGAATACCCATATAAAAATGGGCTAGAGTAAAACCATAGAACACATTAAATTAAAATGGTATTTTTTGAGTGGGTTTTTTCTTATTCACATTGCTATTTAAACATGATAGCCATGCACTCGAGCATTTCTATAGTAATTCTGTAGGCAAATTTTACAGTCGGAACACCATCTACACTATTGAAATACTGTAATATTTTAGTATTATGAACACAAGAAAATTATTTTGGTTTTTATAGTTTTACTATAGTGCATTTTGGTGTAGGTGATCACGCCCATCTACTGTGTACGTATTGTATGCTCGAGGTACAACATTTCCCATTGATTTTGTTGGTGGTAATGGCACAAAATGTTAGAATTTCTATTCTGAACTGAGCGCCATGTGTCCTGAGCTGTGGGGTTATTATCGTCCATTTGACCAAAGGGTTTTCGATGGAAAACTGAATAAGCTGACGGCGTCTCACCTCCAGGCCCACACAGTATTCGAATTCAGCGTGGCATCTGCAATTGCTCACAGTGTGAGTGGATGTCGGAAATGTGAGGAGGTGTCCTTTAAAAAGTTCTGCCGATGTCGTTTCCGCGGCTTGTCTCCTGGACGGAGGTGATTGATGAGGGTGTGGCAGATCGCCGGAGGACGGATTGTCCAACCAACTGCGCATGAGAATGTGTTGCCGGAGGAAGTCCAGACATGGCCCGCACAAAATGCACTTGGAAAAGGCTGAATAATCATATTGTTGTGTGCCGAGTTGGCCCCGAGGTTATCCGTAGAAGGTCAAGGGTCAGGGGTTGCTGGTGAGTGCAGCGAAAACAGGGGAAAATCCACTTTATAAGTGATTCATTCAGGAAGCGTCGCATTGATTGGAAAGGAAGACTCCTTGATTTTGCAAGTGATATATCTTGTGACGTCAATATACCAATCAGTTTTTTTCCAATTTTATTTGTATATATATTAGAGCATGTGCAGTGTGATGGGTTATCACTGTCAATAACATTTTGTTCTGATCTGACCAGTTGAAAATGAATGATTTTTTTTTTTAATGTGTTTACCATGAATTTGACAAACACATCTTTCTTAAAGGGATAGTTTGTGTTTATTGACAGATGATGTGATTTACTCACAAGGAGTGTTATCAATGCATGGACGTTACCTTTGTTTGCAGTTCCTGTGGTCGGAAATCTGGCTGCTTGTCCCAGCAAGCTGCTCCAAAAGTGAACAGCGGCAGATGGGGAATGCTAATATGTGTGTTTTTAAGCCATAAGAAAACATGCAAAAAAAAAACAAACATTCAAAAACAATACAAAATGTGTTGTTTATTTCCAATGCTAGATTCTCCTGTCAGACGTCTCTCTATCTTGGAGCTACCTTGGGTTGTTGAAGGACACGTCGATGGGGCCTGGTTGCATTCCTCAGGTGGTTGTAGTGAGCTCTCTGAAACAACTGGCAGGCGTCGGGATACACGTTGCAAACAAGCTCTAGTGTGTAGTATCGCTGTGGCGCTCTTCTACAGCAAAAAGTAGTGACACGATATAGAGGGCTCTGGAGGAAATTTGAGCATCTGAAATAGGGAAAAGATGTTGTTTTGTGGATGGTTAATGTTGTTGTGGTTTGTTTTTTTTTTGTTTTGTTTTTTTGCATGTTTAATTATGGCTTGCGGCACAGTGGCGCAGTGGTTAGCGCGGTCGCCTCACAGCGAGAAGGTCCTGGGTTCGAGCCCCGGGGTAGTCCAAACCTTGAGTGTGTTGAGTGTGTGTTGGCCCTGTGATGGACTGGCGGCCTGTACAGGGTGTCTCCCCCGCCTGCCTCCCAATGACTTCTGGGATAGGCTCCAGCATCCCCCACAACCCTGAGAGCAGGATAAGCGGGTTGGATAGTGAATGAATGAATACTTATTGTTTGAAATGGTTTTATTTGTGGTCGCTGTTCCTGCTGTCCATTTTCGTGCCCACTCACTGATTTTTGTGCCCACTCACTGGGTTGAGCAGCCAGATCTCTGACCATGTGACATGCCGACCAATGCCTATGTAGTGTCCATGCATCAATAACACCAATAGTGAGTAAATCATACCACCTAATGATTAAATAAATCCACACTATCCCTTTAATGCTTCTATCTTTATGATGGAGTGAAAGGAAATGCCCACATTTGTATTGTTAAATGCACTGGAGAGCTGCTGCAGTTAGCTGTGCTGACTGTACTAGACAACCCTCCTCATCATCACCTTACAGGAAGTGTTGCCAGACTGGGCTATTTGATTGGGTGGGTAAAAATGGCTCTGATAAACATAATTATTATTACATACATACACCGGACGGACAGAGAAACCTTCTACTAAACGGAAGTAAAAAATAAAAATTAAAAACATTTTTTTTCTTTTCTATTTTTGGGTGGGTTCGGGGCTCTGATTGGGCTGTTCAAATCTGGCAACACTGTGAAAATTTGTCAAATTGTTCACTACTGTATTTGTACACAGTGTGACTTCTTCACAACTCCCACCTTTTTCTTGAAAAAAAAAAACAGACTTTTTTTGCTTTAGCAGGTACTCTCTCCACGAACTCTGCTTCAGAAAGCAATTATTTAGCGAGACAGTCGCCTAAGTGCAGCTTTTAGCTTGGCGGTTGGAGCAGTGTTGTATTGGAAAGCTGGCTATGACAGCCTGGCCGTGGCAGCACGGCTTGCCCTAATTGTACACAGGCGATCGATAATTTCAGAGGATACACGTAGCACAATAGGGCCTTTTGATGGTCTGAAGTGTTGTTTGGAAATACGAGTGGTTTCATTGTTATTCCAGAGGAGACGGTTGCCGGAGCACAGGCGAGGGGTAAACATGAGCACCCTGGGCCCGCCCGGCTGATTTATTGAGCAAGCCGAGAGAAACCCAGGAGACTGATGGAAGGTGGCGCCTCCTCTTCTCCCGGCGAGCACTGACTTTTCTGACGCCTCGGTCTCGCGTTGCCCCGCGCCGTCTTCATCAGTATTCATCTACGCCGTTAAAAGTGACCTTCCCATACAGTTGCGTACAACTGGTGGAAACTCATTAAGGTTGATTGAATTGTAATTTTTTTTTTTTCGTCATGGGATTGTTTGAAGACATCCGGTGTTTGATGGTCCTCCGTTGGGTGATTTTTATTCTAAGATAATAAAGGGAGCCGCACCAAAAGCCTGAACAGAATTTTCTTCACTCTCTCCTTGACCTCTCCGTTCCTTCACAGACAAATGGCTCGGAAAAATCCAGAAACCGGTGACAACCGGGAGTAGTCTCCCCACATCACTTTAATTCTCACAGATTCCTCCGTCTGCCTCGTAATTGCTTTGTTTGTTTCATGCGAGTTTTTTTGGACATCAAGCAAACGCCAAGGCGAGGGAGTCTCACATCGGTGACTTCCCTCATTTCCTCATTTCCCTCCCCCCCCCCCCTCTCTCTCTCTCTCTCTCTCTCTCTCTCTCTCTCTCTCTCTCTCTCTCTCTCTCTCTCTCTCTCTCTCTCTCTCTCTCTCTCCTCTTGGCTCTTGTGAGTGGGGTAAAAAAGAAAAAGAGGGGGAATCGTCTCATGTATCTTTAAAGCCCTTCCAGCGATGCTCATCAAGCTGCGGTGAATAAACTGCTCTCCAGCAATGTCTGAAAAAATGTTCAGTCCCGGCCTCAAATGTGAACAGAATTTGGGCTGGCCGTGCTGCTAGAGATCCTTTAGTGCCATAAACGTCCCTTTTATTTGGTTGAAGTGTGCAATTCAAATAGATTTTCAAGCATGCTGTAAATAAATATTCATGCAGACTCTTAGCTCATCTTTTTGTTTTATACATTTATTGCTGCTGACTGTTTCAAATGGGCTATGTGATCATGTGGTACTATGTCTTGCCTGGAAAATTATTTTTTTTCTTAATTCATGACCACCGGTCCCGCAGTGCCTTCTGTAATGCTGCTGTAATGTAAACACAACAGAGGGAGGCCTGCTGCCTTCTGATGCTCTGGCAGCGGCTGCTGCCGGCCTGTCACAGCACGTCCACGCTCGGCTTGTGTAATTGGACTGAACTGTCTAACTAGGCCCTTCTGCTTCCCCAGTGAGCTTCCAGCATGTATGTATTTACAGTCGAGTAGGAGGCTGTCCATCTTAATGAGAGTCTGCTCTAGCTCAGAATGTATGATGGCGCCTCCCTGCAAAGCCAGCTTCCGTCGAGCCAATTCAGTATCCTGCATATGTGGATGAGCGGCTTGAGAAGAAAAAAAAACAGATTTTGGATCAATGCAACAACTGATGACAATATGCATCATACCCTTACCTTATTATGATAATACCAATAACAATATCGCCATGTGCTCGGATGTGTGAGAGAACGCTCACATGTGTCGCCGCTTCTTCGCTTGCGCTTGCAGTGCTTAGTGGTCGATTTGTAAAAGGGAAAAAGAAAAAGAAAAAAAAATTCAAGGGTGATAGTGAGGACTGATGGAGACAACCGTCCTGGTCGTAGTCATGGTGGTGGTAGTGGGAGGGCTTGGGGGGGGGGGGCTTCCAAAAAAGCCCCAGTCACCTTTTAAAGTGGAGCTGGTAGGCCTACATATTCTCAACCACGGTGCCACAGCAAGACGTCTCCCAGCTCTTTCGGATTTGATGAATGATATACAGGCGGCATGGTGGCGCACTGGTTAGCACGGTTGCCTCACAGCAAGAAGGTGCTGGGTTCAAGCCTTGGGGTAGTCAAACCTTTGGGATTGTCTCGGGTCTTCCTGTGTGTGGAGTTCACATGTTCTCCCTGTATCTGCGTGGGTTTCCTCCCACAGTCCAAAGACATGTAGGTCAGGTGAATCAGCCGTACTAAGTTGTCTCTAGGTATGAATGTGTGTGTGTGTGTGTGTGTGTGTGTGTGTGTGGGCCCTGTGCGATGGCCTGTCCAGGGTGTCTCCCCGCCTGCCGCCCAATGGCTGCTGGGATAGGCTCCAGCATCCCCGCAACCCCGAGAGCAGAATAAGCAGTTCAGATAATGGATGGATGGATGGATGGATGGATGGATGGATGGATGAATATACATCCCCACAGCAAGGTGCAGGACTACAGGGGGTCAATTCTCTAATAGGAAGAGTATTTAGATATTGATAATATGATAATAGATCTCTGTATACATGCTAACGTTCCTGAATAAGATGTGTTGCATACTAGCATCATGAGCCCAAAGGTGGTGGAAGGGAAGTGGGGGGGGGGGGGAGGACATCGCCTTGCATAACCCCTCCAATTGATCCCTGCTGTATACTGCCATTAGGTGCCAGTGAGGATCATTTCAGCAGTAGGATGTAGGAGGAGATTTAATGTGTCGTGTTCAGCTGAACCGTGGACGAGGACGCTGAGACACACTGGCGAGGAGGTGGCTTCGCTGTAAAAATCAGGGTTGTTACTGGACTTTTCGCGCCACCAAAGACCACTCGGTCTCCTCATTAGTCTCTCTCGATCCTCTGCACCGGTTCTCCTATTCCATCTCTCCCTCTTTCTGTCTTACTCCCTCTGCCTCTTTCTCATCGACCAGGTCGCCTTCTATTTTGTCTACGTCCGTCTCCATTTTTCTCTCCTCTGAATTTATCTGCCCATCTTTTTGACCCCGTCCCTTCTTTTGTCGCGTTGTATATCTTCGCCTCTATCCCTGTCTGTCTTGTTGTGTCTTTATCTATCTCACCGACGCTCTTCGCTATCTGTTATCCTGTCTCCTTCTCTTTCTGTCTCACTATTTTGCCCTCCTCACTTTCTACTCAATGGGATAATAGAGAGTGGGATGCACTGGCCTGTTGTGTGTGTGTGTGTGTGTGTGTGTGTGTGTGTGTGTGTGTGTGTGTGTGTGTCTGCCGGTGCGTCTTTGTGTGTGTTCACTGCGCTGACCTGAATGTTTGTCCTCTGACACAGCAAGCTTGGCTGCATTCCACACAATGGATTTCTCTTGTTTACTGGACACACAATGAATTTGCCATCATGCATACAAGCAAATTAGACACGACATGCCATTCGGAAATAAAATAGAGCTCATTTAGCACAAAGGAATAAATCCCATCGTCTCATTGCATTAGTACACATGAATCATACAACATCGCTTTCCATTTGGATGACTGCCCCGTTCGTTTGCACTTCGTTGTAGGACGTAAACCTTTGTGAATCTGATTACATTTGATTATCATAAACACTGAATCTGTTTAAGGAGTTTCGAAAAACCCCTGTCGTTAGCTTCTCTTCGCCTACTTCACGTTTGGAGAAACAGGAATAAACCAGATGGAAGGCAAAAGAGAAAGGGAGAGGCGGCTCTGCACGACAGATGCACCTCCAGCCTGCTGCAGAGCTGCAGGATTGATGAGGATCAGGGCCTTGTTAAAGAGCGGTTTGCAGGTCGGAGACCCCCCCAGTGCAACAGTGTGCAAGAAAATTATATAGAGACTAGATTTTCAGAAGAAGCGTACTGAGATTTTCAATACAGTCACTTCTGAAGTTGTTTTTGTGAGATAATTTTACTGCCGCATGTAAACAAAGCCAAACCGAAAGAGATGTAATACTGGGAAGAGCGGTCAATAAGGAATTAATGGATCTCAACACTAGTTTTGATGCTGAGGAAGTTGCAAATGTTTATTCAGATGCACATGACGGACCACAGCCTCATAATTATGAGCTTTCTAGACGTCCAACAGACCAGGAAGAGACCAGGTTTAGAAGGAATTATTATTCCTTCTAAACCTGGTCTCTCCACAGAGGAGAGAAATTGAGTTGTGGTATGAGGAGAGACGGTGGTGAACTGGGCAGGGGTCTTGGTGAGCGATCAGCGTTATCCTATATTTATACACATATATGTCTATGGGCGTTAGCTGACGATATCTAACCCTTCCAGAAAGTTGAGTCAGTTCATCTGGACACAGAGTTTAGTGGGGGAAACGTCTCATCACTCATCTAAGTGACTTGGCTGCGTTCAGGAACCGCATGCTAACGTGCTGCCTACCACATACCCATTATGTACCTACTAAATGAACGATCCGTATGTCATTCTGTTCACACTGAAGTATCCCTGTGATCGAAACCGCCTACGAACCGCCAACCAATGCAGTATTCATACTAAGTATGATGTCAAAATGAGTATGTAGTGCATTCCAACTGCATAGTATGTGAATTTTGTGTACGCGAGAAATACCCAGATGGATACTAGATTAGCAAGAAATTCTGAGTATGCGCTGTATGTTTACTGGGCATACTCAACTGCCCCATAATGCATTGCAAAATATATATGTTAATAGTTAGTTTGGCTACTTAAAAATATATATCTTGGCAGGACTGTTGATTTAAAAGGTTCATGAAAATAAAGGGGACGGCCAGGTCCCTCAGAATCGGAAACAGCTTTATTGACAAGTAGGTAGAATGTGTTTTGGTCTGATGATGTTGCATAACGATTAACAGTGCAAGGACAAAAACAGGCAAAGTGTTGCAAGATACAAGTGACATAAGTGACAAATTGACAAAGAAGGTATGAAAAAGCGTTATAACAGTAAGTTTGATATGCCTTTTAATGCTATAGCTGTGCAGTATTGTGAAAAATATTGTCAGGGAATATGTAAAATGTAAACAAACGTTACAGCACCTATGTACATGTATTTACCAGGGTTGGATAACACTGAAATTGAAACAAGGAAAATAAGACAACTCCCTGGCTAAAGGTTAGAAAAATACAAACTCAACAATAATCGTGTTGGAGAAAGGGGAGGGAGGTTGGGCGCAGGAACAGCACAGCCAATCATAGAAAGGGGAATAGGTGCGTGAAGCCGGGCAACCAGGGTCACTCGGGCAAACGGGCGCAGGTGAACCGAAACACCAATCGGGGGATGGGGAACGGGCGAGCCCCGATGACCCAGATCACACACCCACGAGTGACCGTGAAGCGCGGCTCTCGACCCAGGGCGGTCAGGTACAGCACACCGGCCAGCTGCTCTCCCAAAATCTCTGAAAATGTCACAGCAGATTTGCAAATAATCGTTAGTAACATAAACTGGCCGTACAATGGAACTCTGCATGGTCACATTCTCGCCTGGAAAAAATATAAAACTTAATAAAGTGATAT
Organism: Lampris incognitus; assembly: GCF_029633865.1. Taxonomy (NCBI): domain Eukaryota; kingdom Metazoa; phylum Chordata; class Actinopteri; order Lampriformes; family Lampridae; genus Lampris; species Lampris incognitus. Next base: position 41,009,842 of record NC_079223.1, on the reverse strand, counting down.
ATTAACAGTCTTATTAGCGAAAATAACAAATGCTTTTAGCTTACTTTAAAATTCCCGTCAGTCATCGCTGTCGCTGCCGGTAACCTGTGAAATGCATTCTGGGACAGTGGCTGTATACTCAGAAATTTTTTTAATGTCGGGTACATCCGGCTATTTCTCGCATACACAAAATTCACATATTATGCTTTTTTTAAAAAACATTTATTTGAACAATAGAATATTTTACAGTAAAAAAACAGGTATATAGTATTAGCACATATCAGGTTAAATACAATTATACAACTATGTCAAAAGAATACAGTAAGGGTATCAGACAGTTACAGAGCAAGATAAATAAATGATAATAATGTAATAAAAACAAAGAACAGA